>NW_010449893.1:0-9889 GCF_000710305.1 Buceros rhinoceros silvestris | reverse complement strand
GCCCCCCTTCTCAAACCGCGACAGCTGTATACACAGAAACAAGAATCTTCTGGCTAGGTGGAGAGCAAGAAAGAAGAAACGTGACTAAATATATGTTCCTGTGTAATAACAAGCTATTAATTTTATATGAAAAATTCACCCAAGTGGGAGTGGCAGGAAAGTGGGTGAAGGGGCACCTCAAAGAATCTTCATGGACTGACCCCACATCTTTTCTCTTTCATTTGAATCTCTGTAGAACTCTGAAAGTATGTCCACATGAAGTAATAGAAAAAGAAAGTTATATAAAATTATCTTGCTCATTTCCCAGCTAGTTTCATTCAACTCTGAGTCGGATTTCTCTGCATAGTACACTGATGTACCTTATTGCTAAGAACTGACGCCCCCTGTCTCAGGGTTGCAGGACCTTGCTCCTCCAGGGCTGGAGGCCTGGGCTCTTATTTCAGTCTTTCTCACCATTGATCTTTTAACAAGCCTTCTAAAGGCTGACATGCAGTGGAATGTAACAGTTTTGCAAACTCCATTTGCAGACAATATCAATGTTAATCAATGTTTATGAAAGGCTTTTCCTTCTTTAATAGAAAAATGCATACTCATTAATGTTGGCAATGCTACCTTCCCATGTATACTCCACTGTATATGTATATTCACCACTGTTACTAAATCAGATCAACAGACCAACCTCGATGTACATGTACGACCGCATTCAGTCTCTGTGTTCCACTCAAAAGGTCCACTGGGGAAGGAGGGCTTAAAACAAAGGAGGAATCAAATAATATTTAATTTTAATAAAATATTTCAGATTGTTTACATTCTCTGCCATAACAATGAAGATAATCGCTAATGATTACACTACCTCAAGATGTTTCCTCTCTGATGTTCCATGCTGTTAGTTTTAAGGATTGCAATTAGATTTAGAATTCAGTAAAACCATTTACTGTACTACTTAGCATTATTTCAACTCAGATTTTGCCATGAAAGCATAGCAATTTATCATACCTATCAATTTTCATTCTCTTTTAGGTTCTGAACAAATTTGGAACAGGTAGGAGAGACAGCACTGAAAAAAATTTGTCCCCATAAATTGTCTTCTTTTCAAGCTAAAATAATTCAACTACAATGGCACCAAAATTAATAGAAGTCATGGAGCACCTCTGTAAAAAGTTAGACTTCAGTCACATTTTTTTTTTTCTCTACTGACTACGTAAGTATTTCCCTCTAGCGGGTCTTTCTCCATGAGATACTACAGCTGCATCATGTCTAACGAGAAATAATTACTGAGACAAGAAGATTGCACTGAAAAACTAGGTCAGAAATGAGATGACTGCAAATATGGTCACACTTAGATTTCTACATGTTGGTTATATAACTGAAATGTTTGGGGGAAGATTTGCAGAGAAACTGGAAGAAATTACTTCAGGCTGTGGCTGAAAACCCAGCTGTGGGAAAGATGAAAATGTCCAACATCTGCAATTTAATCTCATCTCAACCTATCAGAAATTTAACCTGGTGTTGGTGACAGATACATCCAACCCCAAAATGTGGTCTTAATAAATGATGCGTGCACATATCCCTCTAAGCACATTCATGTGCATACACACACAGAGCCATGTAGAGAGTATTTTCCGGAAAAGGGAGGTTTGGATCCTTACAAGAGTGTGGAGAGAAAAACAGCAAGGATTATTCTCATGGGGAGGGAAGAACTGGAAATTTTTCCAGAACAAAAAGGGAGAAGGAGAAAATTCTGCATCTTCTGAAGCCTTAAATTCTCATTTCTCTGTTCATACAAATTTGCTTGGGCACACAAACAAAAAGATGAAAACATAAAATAAATCAGTTAGTGCAGTTACCTAAAGCTTCTCAGCTTCAGTTAGCGGAATTTTATACTGTATTACACATTGTGAAACAATTATTATTTCACACCCAAAAGGGACAAAAAGTCAACTTCTTGACAATTTCAAACAAACTGCGTGAAGCACACACTGACAATGTGGTTTACACACTACTGGGTAATGAAGAAAATTTAGCTATTGGTACATAGCAGCTTCATAGTAAGCACAAAAATATATTGGTGTTTAATGAGATATTGTTTTTATAATCTATGTTTTTACTGATGCTCCTCACAGTTCAGCAACAGGGCATCAGGTACACTGCTAAATGATGCGCGAAGGGCCACAGCCTGATTGCACTGGCCTCAGTTAAAGACTAGGTAATCAATATAAAACCCCAGTGCTTCATGCAGACATTGTTAAGTCAGGAATTGCCATGCTCCACTGTTATCTTACAACCTTAAAAGATAAGATCAGCTGTAGTTTTGAAAACAGCTCACACTTCTGATTTGACAGAAAAGCACATTTGAACTAAACACATTGAGAACTGGACAGCACTCAGTGTACAGGTTTACCTTAGCATTTATCTTTAGCATGGTGAATAATTCAGTGGTAACAAAACTTCAAATTTTAGAGCTGCCAATAATTAGAAAGCCATGTGGTCTCAATTTTGCAGTAAGAAAAGGTTTTGTTCCTAGAATTTCTAAAAGTATATATTTAAAATCACAGTAAGTCAAACAATGCAGGTCCATGTTTGCTCAGCTTTTGGTGCCTCATTTATTAAGTAACCTATGCCTAGTAATCACTTTTTAGACTCCGATTATTTAGACACATGTTAATAAATTGTATAACATAATACATTAATTAATTAATTAGGGGATCCGCAGCTGTAAAGAATGTAGAAAATCATGTATAAGTACTTATATGATGGAAGGCTTTGGTAAAAACAGAAGAGAAAGGGAGAACTAATATATTATATACTTTGGATTAGAAATAGGAGACGTAACTTACAGGAGCTGTGAAAAACCCATGCTCTACACTTCATGGTCTAGAAATGGTGTGAGTTATTTTCAATTGCTGTAACAATATAACCAACAGAACACCTTGGGAATGGGTTAACATCTGTCACTCACCCTTATTTTATTTAGAGACTGGTCTTGAGCTAGTCCTAAAAATTTATATCTTTCATAAGACCCATCACTTCTAACTACCTCTTGCAGTGATTCATGAAATGCTTGCTTTTTGCTGGTCTTTAAAGAATGAAAAGATTTTGACTTACTGTTTGTTTACTCTGTGTCTTTTCTCAATTTAATTCCTCTACAAATTTCAGGTAGGTAAAGCCAGGAAAACATAGTGCTGGATTCAGTCCACTATATTGAATAAATGGACACATGTTACATTTGAGAAAGCAGAGTAGTACTGATGTATATTTCTAGACTTGGCACTGGGAATAAGACTGAACCAGGCAAGGAAAGAATCACATATTCATCTTTCTCACTGAACAGCAGGAAAGAAGTATGTCACAGGAATAACACCAGCAGCTGCTTGAGAATTTTAAATTATATGTGGAAAAATAGAAACATGCAGAATGTTAATTGCTTCAAAAATCTTGTCTTAAACAGTAAGAATATCAACTTTTTCAATCTCACCATTCCAGCTGAGCTCGAGTTGTTCTTAATAGGTCAGCTGTGAAAGATTTAGGAACCAAATTTACAGAAGCAAATGAACAACAATAACAACAATAACAACAAAAGACCTCATAATATAAAATGAGTCTATTTGAAGACAAATTTTAATGTTTTAATGCATCTTACATTAACAATTTCAAAGCAATGCCACTCAAAAAGTCCAGCAAAATGAATTGTTGCTGCCTGAGCAGTGCTCCTGTTCTCCCCCCACCCCAATTCAAAGTAACTTGATCTCAGATATGCTTTGTAACATTCAGGAGATGCTGCATTGTAAATTCAATTTAAACAAAAGACTAATTCAGTAAGCTGTGCCTGTTTTTTTATATTTGAAGTTGGCCTTTACAAGCTAAAATAAAGCAATAGTTTGTTCATATTTTTCAGATCTTTGTGTTGTGCTGTACCATTAGGAAGGCTTGAAGAATTTCTATCTACATAAGGGGTGTAATTAAGTATGCTCTGATAAGTATTTCTGAAATGGCATCTTTGGAATTACAATGCTAATCAATATACAAGTTTACTTTAGAGCAATTTTGCTAAAGTACCACATCCCATATTTACCTAATCTTCTATTTAAACTTTGCAGAAATAACTAGAATCTACTACTTAATTATCATTGTGCTATTCTCCATCTTAGCTGTCCTACTTTAAACCTTTAATATTTTCTCACAAAAATGAAGTTGACCCTTTTTAATAAGCCTCTTCTCAAAGATCAAATATATCTTTAATGTTTTCTCAATTTCTGTGATTCTGCTACCTGTGCTTAAGTACGTACGAATATCGAATTCTGAGTATTTTAAATTCACTTTGGCACTGAAAAAGTCCCATCTGTCTTCATCTTAAAACATTTAGAAAGTTTTGCTTATTTCTGTTTCTCCCGCTATGTACAGCCTTGTTTTGTCAGTGCAATTTTTTTTAGGCTGATCATGCCATTCAGTTTTGATATGTTCTATCCAATGTGAAAATACTCTTCAGTTTGCTTAGAGGAAGAGAAAAAACAATAAAGCTGTGCTCCTTTATCAGCTTCCTCTTAATCTGATGGCAGAGTAATATAATCTTAGGTTTTTTTAAAGGACTGTCTACTAGTTTATTCTCATTTTATATCTCAACTCAAATTATCCATATTTAATATACTTTAATTCATTCCAAGATCTCTTTTGTAATGTATTAAATAATTCCTTTTAAAAGGAAAGAGAGGCATGAAATAGTGAATATTGTACATAATAGTGCTGCTGTCCCATCAACACTATCTTGCAACTACTTGCAACAACTTCACTTGCAACCTACCCATCTTGTGGATCCTTTGTGGATGTTTCTGAGACAGCTTTCTAAGACCCAGGCTTTATCAGGCAGAGCAGCAGCACCATGAGGCCAGCCAGATCCTGGGGAAAGCAAAGCAGAGGTTGAAGAGCTGTGCCATGTGTGCCTCTCTTTTAGCATTTGCTGAAGTGTGGATGAGGCAGGAAGAGACAAGGTGTTTGTAAGGAGCTGAAGTGCAAAGCAGTCTGAGATAGCTTGCAGGCTGGTATGTATTCCTGCCCATCTGCAGGATGAATATGACTCATTTGCCCCAACAGGCTCAAAGCTTTCCCAGAATAGAGATTGACCTATCTAGTGCCAGAAATGCAGAGTACTTTCGAGTCAGCTTCTGAAAGATACATAAATGTAGCCTTAAAGAACAAACAAGCAAACCAGCTCAAATCTTGCAGATTTCTTCCTACCCTTTCCCAAGGATGGATTTTTAACCTGCTTGGTGTACAAAGCCATGTACAGTAGTTGAGATTCTGAATGCCAGCTAGGAAATTTATTTCACAACGCTTATTGATTTCTGCAGACAAATCTCCTGAAATATCCTAGTCTCTACAAATCATACTGGCTCTGGGACTTTCTGCCTTTAGGTTATAGTCTCATGCAATCTAAAAATCCCAGTCTTATTTAGGGAAGGCTCTGCACCAAAACACATTTATTCAATTTGAAGTTGAGAGGTAATTTTAAATCCCTTAACTGAAGTGAATCCATTCCTGATTTATACCAGTACAAATGGTGTAAAACTTTAAATAATGGAGTTACAGGAGACTATTATCCATCAGAGAAGCAAGAAAGAAATTGAAAAGGTAAAAAGTCCAGCCATGCAAACTACATGACAACTGTGTGGAAAAATAACCTGCCACTGAGTCTAGATGGTATAGGTGGAAAGACAAGCTTTCTTGAGTGCTTGGAAAGAGCATATTCTGTCCTCTCAGTCTTGCTCTGATCTATCAATTTCAGAAGTTTTATGTCCTCTCTCATTCTGAAGGTATTATTGCCTATATATAGGCCCACAAAAGTCCAAATCATTATAAAGACATAGTTTAAAGAAAACATCCATCCCTATTTATCTCTTAGTCACAGGTCATCCACTTCCATGCTTTGTTATCCCTATTGTTATAATTCTACTTAATTAAATAAATTAACGGTGATAAAGTGAAAAATTACATAGTAATAGTAATGATAATATAGGGCTCTAATCTATAGGAAGGACTCTCTTAAAAGAGGGTAATTTCTTGTTTGTACATATAACGTAAGTCTGGATTTCACCATCTGTGTCTAAATCCATCTGAATGGAACTTGAGAGCATACAGGACCAAATAAACCAGACATACGGGTTTTCTGCAGTTTTCCATTACACACTGACAAGGTTTGACTGAGGGCAAAACTGGCAGATGGCAAAGGACAAGCAAAGATCTCTTTATGAAATGGAAATAATTGGAAAAAGTGAGAATATTTATTTGCTTTTGCCACATTATTCATTAAGTAATGTTTTAGCTTCAGAACATCTGTGAATTAAGGACATAATTTTACAAGAGTAGCTAAAGGAGTCCCCCAAACACTATATAAAAAATATGCTTCAATAGTTATAAGAAGTACTTCAGGAACTCATCTTTTATCCACTAACACAATACCTTTGACGCTTTATATTTGAAGGAGCACTGGATGCAGATTTATTTAAACACATAAGTACTGATTCATCATACAAAGAGGGTTTCAAACTAAATATTATGGTATACAAAAAAATGTTGCAAACAAAGATCTTTTCTGTTGATCAGTAGATGGCAACCTTGCTACACCCAACTTTCAAAAATGTTTTGCTAGCATTTACAATACAACTTTTATGTTGTATTATTTCTGATATCTATAAATGCATAATACTTAATTTGTTGAATGAATTATTTATGTCTGGGATGCTCTATATAGAGGATACGTGTTTTTAAAATTGTCCAAAGAAATAAATTATAATTACTATTATATTAATACTAGTTTTCATCTTAAATAACTACATGCTTTAAATATTTAAGATTTTTTGGTTTTGTTTGAAGAAATACCTACTTTATTAATGCTAGTGTATTCCTTAGTGTTTATATGTTTCTGTATTTTAGCATTTGTCTCTCTATCAGAAGCTTTGCTCACAGCTCTTTATAGGGACTGCACCACCCAGCTAATAACCAGGATTATATTTATGACTCTAAACCACAAAATAGAAGTAAGAAAGTGTTTGTATTTCTAATTTTTCCTTGATGTTCTGGGCGTCTATCTTATCTAATAGCATACTAATAGCATACTAATCATATTTTTATAGTCAGGGATTGTTAGGTAGAAGTAATGTGGCTAAAGGGAGAAAAGGAAGTAAATAAAGTAGATAATATGAATATAAGAGAGTGCAAAGAGAATTAAATACTTAAAGAAATGAATAAACAGGATTAAGAGAGGTGATAGGCAGACTGAGAAATCACAGCTCTTAGTTGTCTGGAGCTAAAATGCATGTCGAGTGAGTTCTTCCCATGCTCTTCAGTAGTTAGCGTTGTTTGCTGTCTCAAGTATTCCAGAATGAGCGTGAGGAGTCTGTATTGACTGTAAGTAAACTGTTCTCTAATAATAGCGGGGATTCTTGCAAGATTGGCACTGCAGTTCATTTACACAGCTTTAGGGACAGAGATGCACATTGCTGCTACCTGATCTTGGCACTTCATGTAGCTCTGTAAAAGGAAGCTGAAGTGTGACCTTCTGGATTTTTTGTTGTTGTTGTTCTTTTGGTGTATGTGTGTGTTTGTCTGTGTGTGTTTGTTGTATTTGTTTTGCTTTGGTTTGGTTTTTAAAGGAGAACTTTCAGTAAATATTTAACATTTAAAATTAAACACCATTGTTTTAAGGTGATAAGAAAAGAAAATTAAAAATGTTACTTGCAATAGTAGTATAATCTAAGTCAAAAAGGCTTCTTTCAGGTGTGTATTATGTACAGGGGTGGAGAATGGAAAACAGTATGGAAGTCGAAGGGTAAATGTCTCAATGGTCATGAAAGGGAAAGTGGGGTTTCTGCTGGTTTTATTATTAAGTCCTGCAAACCAATGGAAGTCCTTCTTGTGGATTTGGTGCTAGGGATAACTGAGCCTAAATGGAGACCAAATCATTCTGACTAAACAAGTTTATTTACAGGCAACAGACTTGGTTCACAAAAGTTTTTTTAAAACCAAGACAGACACTTGTTTGCATTGAGAATATGGGTTAAATTTTAATATATTCATTCTTTGACTGAAGCAATCTGAAGCTGTTAACTATATTCTTGAAATACTGACTGCATTCTCACTCTTTCACTACAAGGTGCCTCTGCTAGCCCGTCTTTTGTTTTTAATGCAACCTGAGACCATGTAATCTCTAATTTTTATAGGTACCTCATCAGAGATGGGCATCAGCTATACATGCAATCTATGTGCCCAGTAAGTGGGCAAAACATTCATTATGGTATGAAATACATTTATCATACAATAAAAAATTCAGTGAACTGAAGAATAGTAAGTACGAGGAAACAGCACGATATACATACACACACGCAAACAAGTTTGAAAATCTGTAAGGTTTGAACATGAAAGAGAGTTCACAATAAAAAGCGCCAAGTTATAGCTTCATAATATGACTTCAAGAAGACCACAGTAGATCTGAAACAGAATTTTTTTCAAGTGTACTCTTTTTCAGTGTAGCATAAAATAAACTTCCACAGTATTTCGGTTCTACTACAGCAGTAATCAGTATATCAGAGAAAAATTGTCACTTCTACTGCAGAGATGGAAATAGAATAATAGTCTCAGTGACCTTTTGTGGATACTTTCAAGTTACTCTTCTCTACCACAACAGGATTATCTGTTCTGGCTTTATTTTACGTAAAACAAATGCAAACATAAGTTTAAATACTTTGTTTTCCTATCAATATATACTTCATGGTATACAACGAGCAAAAATTATGTTGAACAATGATTTATTTTATATCCTGTTTTCCCTTTTTAAATGTAAACACTTAAAAGTGAAATTCCATACCTAATAGGTAAGCAGCTTGCAAAAATCCTAAAGGTTTTCCATCAAGCCTTCTGCTAAACATAAATATTTCATATAAAGTGATAGCCATAATGATATTGTTTTGAAAAATTAAAAATAAAACCCAACAAGCAATCATTTTTTTGAAGAGGGTTTTATAAAATAAGTAAAACTTTTCACATACATACACAAACAAATACAGCTTCTAAGATTAAAATTTTAGGTGCTTAATTGTATGCAGTTTTTTCCCATGCCCTAGTATATGTAAGGTCCACTGGGGGCAAATTGTTGATTAGTTTATATTTGTTTACCTCCAGTAATTTCTGTGTAGTTTCAGAGTTCTTCTGACCCATGTTAATAAATGAAAGCTATATGGCATAATACAATTAGGCAAGACTGGAAAATGATTTGTAGGATAAATTTAGAAAAAAAAAGTAACTTTCAGATATATTTTTGAATTTTAGTTGCTATAGTAACAACACATCTCTCTTTGCTGTACATTTCTTTACTCTATACTCAGAGCTCTACGTGACAAAGCAACAATTTTACAGTCTACAATTTAGACTCAAGAGAAAGATTTTCTCCCTCTGGGAGAACATGATTAGACTGGAGCTTACAGAACTTCTAAAAGTTTGGGGTCTGTCAGCATTTCTGACTTAATTTCAGGGTTTTATGACCTACTTATAAAACTTCTTTATGGAAGTAAATCTTAGCGCAGTTGTCTCCTTCTGGAAACATTCTTTAGTGTTTTTAATCAAAAATTTTAAAATCCATTTCACAGCTTAATTTATAGGCAAATTAAAAAACAGTAGACTAGAGCAGTGACTTCTGATATCAGTTGTGCTAGCTCATAACTTCTCTGTGTGAGTGTGTGTGAATGAGATAAAAAGCTGGTGGAATGAACAAGAAGCACAGTACCAATAAAGTGAAGTAACTGATGTAACTGAGCTGGTAAAAAATGAAAAATTTCCTCTGAGCCTCACAAATATTTTCACATCTTCATGAATGTCTGTCCTGGGTTCAACATGGAGGAAC
>NW_010449892.1:0-10410 GCF_000710305.1 Buceros rhinoceros silvestris | reverse complement strand
TCCCCTCCTCATCCCTGCCAGTGCTGGTGTGAATAAATGGGAAGATAGCTTGTTTTACTTGCAGCTTACTGGAGCCTTACTTCATCTGCTGTAGAGTGAAAGGAGATGCTTTTGTTTCTGTGAGTGAGTTGCTGGGAGAGGAGAGGTATAGCTGTGCATCTGAGATGTGGATCTACAACCCAGATCTACTGCTGAGTTGAATTGGCATCCCTCCACAGTGGTTAGTGGAGCTTGTGCAGAGTGGATCCTTGGTGGATCCTTGCAGAGCAACCCTGGCTCGAAAGTTTTCATCTGGGACGTGCTGCATGAGGCAGTGCTGCAGGATTCAGGCCATTTGCTCTTGGCAGCTCCCTCCTCTCTTTTTCAGCTGCATCACTCTTTGACCATAGCTGATATATTGTCAACTAGCAGAAGACCATTTACATTGAATTATGGATGCATAAAACAGCATCAGCCTTTTAATTGGGCAGCTATTCAGAAAACAGGTGTTTCTACTTGGGGTTTAAGTTACCAAATTCATTAGGGCATTTCAACTTCCTGCATTTTAAATTCCCTGACCCTAAAGAACAAAGTAATTTTCTCAGCTTTGGAGGCCGACATCTGCTTATAGGGATTAAATGTGTTCCTGTAGCAGCAGGCACAGATTTTCTTTGTGGAAGGGGATATGCTGAAGAGAGTGTTAAACCCTGGTACGAGTTCCTGTACTGGGATGGAAATGGCTTTGCAGGTTCGGAGGGAGGCACGTTGGAGCTTGCTTATTTATTTGGCAGATGTCTGATGGTGTTACATCATCTACAGCACTTAGAGCCTGCAGAGTTTTGAAAGGACTCAGTGCTTTGTGGTGGGTCAAATGGCAATGGGAAGCTCTCCTCTTCCCGTTTTTTTGCTGTAGGAAAACAGCCGTTTAAATAATGAGCCATCAGCAAGCTGTCCCTCCCACAAACCGTGTTTTGAGTTGATGTGAAGACAGTTGGTCAGGAAGAAGGGCTGAAGAAAATCTCACTTGGATGATGCTCAGGGAGCCGTCAATCAACTCATGTTTCCAACCTCTGAATAGTGTGTGGTGATAATATTTGCTGGGGATAAGTGATCTTGTAGTACTGTAGTTGGATAGGTGTTCTAGAGATTTATTTTTTTAAATGCATTCTGTTTTACAACCTTAAACCTATGTCAGTGCTTCCTGTTTATTGTTTTGTGAGAGCCAGACTAAACCAAATTTGGCACCCAAGCGTAATTTTGCTGACAGCATGCAATCAGGAGCCAAGCTTTTTATAAAACTCAAGATCAATAGAAATGGTACAATTAGCTAAACCCAAGTACAGTGGAAAGAGTTGCTTTTAAACGAGTAAATGCAGAACTGGCAGCCCCAGATCTGCAGCCCAGAGCGCCTGGAGCTGACCGGCTGCAAAACAAAGGGAAGCTGACTTAATTGGGTTTTGTGGCTCTGGCAAAATATAAACAGCAACAAATAGCGAGAAGCAATTTGGATTTGAATTATTTCCCCTCTTGCATTAATAGGTCGAGGCGGTGTTCGTAGTAAAAAAACCAGTCGGCTCTTTGGCTGTCGTAGTTTGGCAGCGGTCTGTGGCAGGTAATGAGGGTCATGCAGATTAACACCAGCTGTGTGCATCTGGCTTCGTGTTTGAAGTTGACCTGCTGATCTTTCTTTTCCATTCCAGAAACTACATGGGACAACAAACGTTCCCCTGCCTTCATTCTTGCTCCCATAACACCTTCATGTGAGTAATGGCCAGAGTGGCTTAGGTAAAGGCTTTTAGTGTTGTTTCTGTTTGCAGCTCCTGCCCACCATTCTGCTCTGCTTACTTGTCCCTTCCTTCCTCTGTCCTAGGACAATGCTTCACAGCCCGCAGAAGAGAATGAGTGGTCTCTTAGAAATAAAAAATGTTAAGGCTTTTTTGAAATATGCAACGTAAGACATAGTGAAATGTTTATACAAAAAATCGTGTCAACAGCTGCATGTTTTTCAAAGAAAGCAGATTCAGAAATATTTATAGAAACATGATGGAACTTAATCTGGATAGTTGGTCACTAATCTTTGCAAAGATATAGAACTGAGTAAATAAAAAAAAATTGCCCCGAGGCACCCTGTAACTTGCAATATATGTATGACCCAGGCTATTAAAGACTCCTCTCTCCTGCCTTTATTCTTCTCTACACTTCCTCCATGTGGTCACTCCGAATTGCTGCCAGCTGGCCTGTTTGTCATGTGTGTTTGTTTGTGCTGCTTCTAATTTTTGACCTTTCAAAGAGACAGACAAAAGCTGTGGCTTATGCAAATCTAATAGTGGGAATGAAAAATACAGGGAGTTTAAACCACGGAAGGGTTTTTTAGTGCCTCACTGTTGACCATGGGCTGTAGCATGCCTATAAATGAGTCAAAGCCTTGCCTGGTGTGTTTGAGATTTTCTTACCTCCCTGTTGCCTTCTACCGTTATTTCAGACATCAGAATAGGTTCCTTCTGGTGTGCTTTCAGCTTGACAAACGTGATTCATGTTGTTTGTTCTTGGGTACGTTTTTTATTCAGCTGAGTGGTTTTGTAGCGTGGTACCTTCATAGAGACAAAAATAGAGCAAAAAAAGTGATTTAAAAAATTGTCAGTGTTGTAGAGAAAGAAGAATGAAACGTGACGACTGATATATCATGAAACCAAATGCGCCAGTGTGCAAATGTGTGGTGGAACAGACAGTTAACAGAAAATGATAGTGAAATTGGGTGATATTTCCAGTTTTCCTAGAGTGAAAGCACGTGCAGTTTACAGTGGGTAATGAAATGTTACGGTTTCTATATCTAATACGTTAGTTCTGCCAGTGCAGTAATTCCAAGGTTCCAATTCACTGCAAGGCTGACATTTATTTTATGAAGAGATGCACAGATATTTATTCAGGATATAGACTGACAGTGCATCTTAAAAAAAAAAGAGAAAAATGTGAAAGGTCTTTTTATTCTCTCTTCTCCGCTCTCCCATTCCATCATATCAAATATTGACTAATGTAAGAGGGGCAGCTGCTCTGAAGCCTGTTGCTCCTCTCACAGCAAACCTGAAAGTGAATTCCTTTTGTTGTGTGTGTGGAAAGGGAACTATCACGTGTGATGTTTTTGTGCTGGTGTACGGCTTGGGTTTTGTAAGAGCAAATCTTTGGGGCTTCCAGCATGGTGCATCCTGCCCTGTCACACAGCTGCATCACCGAGCTAGCTGTGAATCAGACTGTATGTAAACAGTGGATTGCTTGCCTGGCGAGCCATAAACCAGCACCATTTTCCTTCTGTGCTTTGCTGCCGAGTGGTGGAGGCATGGCTCTGAGCTTGAGCTGTCCCTTTAATCAGGGCCACGTGTTCCCGTTCCCTTCCTTGCAGCTGCACTGATGCTTTCGTCATTGCACAATAAGCAAGTTCAGGGAGACCAAATGGCCAGAAAATAAAAACGAGGTTTTTTTCTCAGCTGCTTTCTGTGAGCCAGGTACTAGAAGAGGTCTGGTGGCTGGCTAGACATGGAAATGTGTAGGCAGGACATTGGCAGCCCTAATATGGAGTAGTTTGAGAGGGGCAGGGATGAGGGACAGGTGGCTGTCTGGGAGAGCTAATGGCCAACACCTCACATCCCTTCTCTCTTCTGTTTGAGAAAAGATGTTTCACCATTCGCTTGTAGGTGACAAAACCTGTGAGGATGATGATCAGCTTTCAAGCAGGTACTGGAGCTCTGGTTACAATCAAGAGTGTTTTTCATGAGTCTAAAGTCAATCCCGTGGATAAGTCTTTCTGAGGAATGACAGACGGTTCCCAAGGCTGCCTGAAAGGCTTTGCTGCACTTGCCTAACAAGAGCAAAAAGGAGAAGTAGAGGCCATGAGCAGCCCATGGAGCACGACTCAACAGGATTTCTCCTCGTGCAGAGCCACTTTTTCCCTAGTTCGTCAGCAATGTCCCTCAGAAGCTTTGACATAGAGAGGAAAACTTCTCTTGCAGCCTGGTGCTTCCTACCACTGCCTGCAATCTCTCTTTGCCAGTGAAATGGGACATTTTATTCTAGTGCTGGGAAGCCAGCCACTACCCAGTGCTTTTGGACTTTGCCGCAGGCTGATCGAAGAGAGGGGAGCAGTTTGAGGAAACATTTTGCAAATCTTGGATCTCTCCACAATGTACTTTCGACCAGCCCTTCCTGATTATCCTGGTATTGCCTGGAGGTCTCAGGCACTGAGCTGCCACAGAGAGGGCTCCTTCTTGTAAGGGATTGTTACTTGTTCTGCAGCACTCGCATCCCCTGCTCATAGAACCCTGCTTCTGAGACCAATGTCTCTCCGAGTGCTTTAGTACATCCTGCTTCCGAACCGTGCGTTTGTATGCTGCCTGCAATGAATAATTTCTCAAGTGTTGTTACTGCATGAATATGTAACCACTCGGAGGTCTGTCCCTCCTTGGCTCTGTTGTAGGGCATGTACAGCTGCAGCAACCTGCTCATTGGTCTCTGTCTTTCTGCGTCATCTGGCTGTGCAATTTTTTAGATTTGAGGAGAAGGAGGTGTCTTGTAACCTCTTTAGCTCATGGCCTCAGCAATCCGTGTCATTAGCATCCTTCGCTCCAAAGCCCGGTTATAGCTGGGTATCTTTGATTAACTCTTTCTTGCCAGCTATGGGGTTTTTTGCTGTGTATTTTAGAGTTTCTTCACTTGTGTCCTGCAAAATGATATCCCAGGAGATACCTGCTTTAAGAACCAAGCAGAGATCCATGCTGAGAGTGGGGTGGAGAATGAAGAAGAGGAGGCATCTCCCCGGAGAGGCTCCAGATTCCTTGTACCACAGGATCACCTAATGGGAAGAGTGCGGGAGACCTGAGGCTTTCTGTACTTTTTATTCTGCTTTTTCAGGGATCCATTCAGTACTCGTCCATGTCTGATATAGGAGGCTCTTCTCTTGTGGTCATCTGTGTCATTGAAGCGGGAGAGAAGATCGATGCTCCCACCCTCTGTGCTGGCCTGACTTCAGCAGGCCTGGCCTTGTCTGGCCTCCGGATAGCTCAGTTGGTTTTCACAGAACCCCAAAATGTGGAACGTGGTTGTTTTAAGTTTGAAGAGTTCCCTTATCTCTTGAGTGTGGCTACAGCGGGGGAAGTGGGCCAAGTTACAAAAGTAATTTCTTCAGGTTACTGAGTGCAGCATTCTTGACATACTTAAGCCTACAATCTCTGATTACTGCTTTTGTTCAATTAATGCAACCGATGAAACTGAACCATTTTATTCTGCAATGTTTTCCAGTGTTCTCCCTCCCATTGCCCTATTTATTGCCGCTTAAATACATATCCACCACTACTCTTACCGTGCAGCTATCCCACTGTGTATTAATCACATGGGTTTTTGGGTGGGGTGTGGGAACAGAATAGGGGAGAAATAACTTTGGTCACACAGACTTATGCAGAGAAGGATCTGCCCTGATATGATGATATCTCCTGGAACTTCTCACAGTTGGAACAGTGACAGGAGGCAGCACTGGAGTCCACCTCCCAAATGTTGTGTTTATTCACAAATCAGACTTTAATGTTCAAGAAACGGACGAATACAGAAAATCCTCATAAGAAATAAAAGAAACAGGCATAACTTTAAATGGGGGGTGGGTGGGAAAAAAGTTCAAATGAGGAAAATTATTCAGCAGTTTTAGAACAATTATGATTTTTCAGAGTATAAGACTTTTGCTAGTAAAAGAGACCAAGTCTTTGCTCTTGAGCTTGTCTTAGCAGTTAATGTGTCTATGAACTCTTAGTCTTAGGGATCACTCAGAGAAATTATGCATCTCTGAACATCTGCCGAAGTATGAATTGTTTGTCAGTGTTGCCAGCAGTTTGCGAATGCTCAGGAGTGGGGTTGCAGGAGCAGGGCTGTTGATTGAGTATCACAAATCATATATATTCTTTGCCTGCTTTGTCCGTAACAAGCTATGGCCTTCTTCCAGAGCGTAGTTTGGAACAAGATTTGGAGATTCTGTATTTTCTTTTGAATTTGCTGATATCAGAAGAAAGCCAAAGTCTTCAGACTGCAGTTCAGAAAAGACACTTCCGTTTGCTTCATGCTTTCCTCCTGCTCTTGTTCTGCACCTCCTTTCCCTGCCTGCTAACCCTGAAAAAGAGCCAACATTTAAACAGTGTTTCTTAGTTTGGCTTCTCAGTTTCTTATTCTCTTAATAAAGGGAGCCTGAACAATTTCCTGTAATTTTGACGCATTTTTGAAGCAAAATGCACCAGTGGCATTTCTCAGTTCTATCGTATCTTATCGTGCTTCTGCCATGCTTTGCTCTTGGCCTCCAAGCTGTAAAGAGAAATCCCCCAGATTTCTTCTGTCACAGGTTGGGAACAAGGGTGTAGATAGGGCTGTGCTCTGTAGACTGCTATGGACTCCCAGAAGGTTGCCATCTTGCTGCCACTGGGTAGTACTGTAAACCTTTGTTGGAAGTCAGTGACTTTCAGGTTTGCTGGCGAAACCACTCTTGTGAGTGCCCCTACTATGTTGACACTCACTTAGCAAAGACCTGTTTGTTTAACTGTGTCCTCAACTATATCGGACTGAAATGGGTGTGCTGTGTCTGGCTCTAAGCTAGGCTTGTAGGCATGTTTGGCAGCTGGTGTGGAAGGAGGTAGGAACCAGCTGTCACGATCATAGATATGGTTTGACTGGAACAAACTCTTCCACAAACTGTGAGGAGGCTTCAAGGCAGTGCAGCTGTTTGGACCTGACACTGATGAAAGTCTCATCTCGGCTTGATGTGCCAGGCATGGTCCTGGGCTTGGGGTCAGTGTGTCAGAGCTGCTCAGGTGGGAAGGTACATGTGGGGGTCTGTGCTCCAACCCTCTGCCCAAAGCAGGGGTAGCTCTGGGAGCAGACCAGGCTGCTCAGGGATTTTCTCCTGGCAGATCTTGAAAACCTTTAAGGATGGAGCTTGCACAACCTCTCTGGAAAACGTGATCCCACTTCACATTTCACCTTGAGCATCTTCATGGTGTAGATCTCTTTATATCCTGACAGAACTGCCAGTGATTCACTTTATGATGACAGTAACACAGTGTACTCAGACTTGGCATGGGCACCACCAATATGGATGCTTGACGGAGACTGTAGATGGATACAAACTATGCTTTGGAATTAACCGTTTGTTCATTGTGAGGAGTGCAGCACTGGCAGATAAGGAGATGGAATGTGAGATATTGTGTCATGACACTGAATGAGAGGAGTATACATAGGAAAAGCAGAAACCCAGCATACTTTTGGATAAAATCGTGTTGATCTTTCAATCAAATAACTCGATACGGGTTTTTAAAAGGGAAAAAGACCTCTAAAGTAGCTAGAACAAGTTAATGGAAAAGCAGAAGAAGGGAAAGTACTAAGACAGAAATGAGAGTCATATCTCTTTAAGTCTCTGTGAGACCTCTGGGAGATGGCAATTTCAGTTGTGTGAGCCCTGTCTGCCAGCTGTAATCTGCCACCTCGAGTCGTCCTGTGACAGTCTGTGGTAGTAGCCCTTTGGGCAAAACCTGCAGGCAAGACCTCTGCTCACGTACAAGAGCTTTGGGTCAGGCTGTGAGTGAGGCTGACATGGTTGGGGCCCGCCAGGATAGAGGTATTAACTGAGCAATGTGATTCTCTGTTGTGCTCTGGTCTGGGGGAGGTTGAAACCAAGTGGGAGCTTCTTTTCACTGAGGTGACTGAGGGGAATTTTTTTACCATCTGGTTGTAAAGAGAAGAAATAAATAGGAGCTTGTTTTCTGAAAATGAGAACGCTCACAGTCAACCAGCATCTTTTATTTTTATGCAGCACATCTAAAATAGATGCAGGTCTGCCAACTTCTCACAACATGCATCCTGCAGAGAGTAATAGTAGCAGTTTATGTTTCAGCGTTGGTTCTTTCTGTGAGGGTCTGAAAGTGCTTCATGGGGAGGACCAGCTGATGGGAAACTGTTCCTTTAGTCTGGATCTGCCCAGCGGTCTGGTGTGCAGCATGGCTGGTGGTGGGAAGGTGGTATGTGGGCTTGTGGCAGGAGCTTTCTGGGCCAGTCTTGTTCCCAAAGCCTGCTCGGGGCTGCACAGGCAGCTAAGCAAGAGCATCCTCAATTTTGCTGCGTGCTTTCTTGGAGAGGATTTGCAGGGTGTGTGCGTCTGCCCTTATGACTCTTCGTTCTGCCTGTCCTGTCAGCTGGATTGCTCCCTTCCCTGTCTTGCCTGTTCCCACTGCTTGACAGTGAGATTTTGAGAAAATGACATTGCTTCGGATGTGTCAATTGCCCTTGCACCTTGAGGCTGGAGGTGGCAATGACATGAGCGGGTGTGTGCAGATGGCGTTGCTGCTGCTATAGTCTTCTCCTTCAATACAAAGCTCACTGTGGGAGGGAGGGAGCAAGGACACTTGTGGTAGCCTTCTTGTTCCTGTGAAAGGTGAAGGTTGGATGCAAAGGGAAGCATTGCCTTGACAGAATTACTGGGAAGGTGCTTTCTGTGGTGATGGTGGAGTTAGCAGGTGTTTATGTTCCATGCTTGAAGCTGCACACTCCGTTTGCCAAGTCTGGAAAGGGGCAGTCACTCAAAGCTGTTTCCTTTGGATCTGCCGGGGTTGAGGGACTTCGCCCCTCCGCCATTTTCCCTGCATCCAACACATGAGGAGCCCATGGAGACTCGCCTGTATGTGCTTACAGTCAGCCCTTCTCCACCCAACAGGCAGGTGAGTTCTGGAGGGAGTGGGCAGTGAAGTTCCTGCTGGCGGTGCCCCTCTGGCTGTGAGGGAAGGATGGCAGAACCATGGGCTGCAGTCTCCACAGGTAGGGTGGGCAGGATGGATGGGGATGGGGGGAGAGGTGTCTCTCTGTGGCTGGTACAGTTTCTGCCACCTGGCATCCCCTGGCTCTGTGGCTGTGAAGAGGTTTCTCCATGAGCTGTGAGAGGACATCTCCTCTGGGAAGAGCAGAGGAGACTGAGCTGTTGAACAGACTTTGGGCTTTGGTATGTCATCTGTCACACTCCTTCAGAGAGCAAAGGAAGAGGCTGAGTCTTGATCTTGTGCTGGTGCAAGCTAGAATTTATCCCTAGAGTGAAAAGAGTTGTGCCTGTGCCAGGTAATGTCGGGTCAGCTGCTCAGTCAGCCCTAGATTCAGCCCCAGAGTTCATGGCTGTGAGTGCATTTCATCCTAGTGGCAAGGAATTTGAAAATGCAGCTTGGACCGGTGCATGTAGATGCATGGGGCTGGAATGATAACTGAGGAGCCCCTGCTTGGTCTCCTGAGAGACCTACCCACCTCTTCCTGGGGAAGAGGAACAGCGTGGCCCGTGATCTGATGGTATGGGAAACGTAGTGAGTGGGCTCTCAGCTCCCTCCTCGTCTTTGATGTCCTGTCCCTCTGCTTGGGCAGCTGTGAGCTTGGCTGGGACAGGGTACTCATTTGCCCAAACTTTACCTTTTTTTTTTTTCCCAGCAGGGTTAGTTTTTACCCCAAGCTGTTCCCTGAACCAACAAACCACAAGCCTGACATGAGCACCATGTGCTGGGAGGGGAACATGTGGCTGAAGGGTGAGGTCTCTCTTTAAGGCAGCAGCATGGACTTTGGTAGGTCTAAGCTGTGTGCTGCTGTGGTTTATTTGGTACTGTTGGGCTTTATGCTGGGACAGGTGTGTTCTGTCCTCTCATGGTTGGCATAAAAACATAGATGACAGGTCAGGTACTCTGGCTAACACTAGTCAGGTTTTCACCCTGGCTGATCAGGCCATGCCTGGATCAGGTGTTGGTGACAGGGGACCGGGGCATCAGTTGTAATCCTGTCTCCACTCAAGGACTGTGGCCGTGTGCAAACCACTCGATCTCTGCTTGGCCGTGTAGAAGGTGGGAATAATATATTTGCCTCACAGGGGTATTGTGAAAGTTAATTTGCTAATTATTTATAAAGCACATTGGAATGATGCTTCAGTTATACACAGTGTTATGATAACATCTAATTAGTAGTTCCTTATGATGCTTCATTTTCTTTCTGCTGTAAATATTGGCCTAATACAGGGACCACTCTGCCTCTGCCAGTCATTTCAGTGACTTGGAGGGAATAAGCAAGCTGGGTTTGGTTTGTAAATGGTCTCTCTTTCCTCACACTGCCTCCTATGCCATTTTACTCATAAAAACCATGTCCCCTTTGGCAACGTACTGCCTGGCCAGTGTCCGACAGCAGGTCACCACTTGGGGAGAAGTCATCCCCTGAATGGAAATGTCAATTCCCAGGCAACCTACTTGATTTTCCTGGGCTTTTCCCTCCTTCCCCAGCCTCATGGCTCTGGGCTGTTTCTTGCTGGGCTGGGGTAGGTGAAGAATGGCAGGAGGGAAGATGTAGAATCACATAGAATCGTGTTGGTTGGAAGAGACCTTTAAGATAATCAAG
>NW_010449891.1:0-10677 GCF_000710305.1 Buceros rhinoceros silvestris | reverse complement strand
GTGATTTTCCATATATATATATATATATATATATATATGAGAATCTAATGAGAAGGCCATGCAGAACAATCAACTGCTTTTAAAATTTGCTCTACATCCCTTTTGAGGGGAGATAGACTGACATAGGCTCTTCTCTGTTTTGTTTTTTTTCCTCCACCCTCCTCTTTTCTTCTTTGTGCCTCCTGACATCCTAAATGAACGATTTTCAATGAACTTAGTGTTTTCAACTACGTGGAAAATTGTCAAGAAATCTTTCTGAGATACAAAGAATTAAGAGAAATAGCTTTTGGACAATACCTCATTAAAAAGCTAAAGAGAAGAAACCTTTGTTAATATTCCCTCTCTTATCTTACATCTGCTAATACACAGTCTTGGAAAAAATAATTGCATGGGGTCTTGCATTCTTAGGCTCTTCACAGACCCTCCTTTCAACACATCATTTTACTTGAAATACTCCAGTGTTTGAATTAATGAGTCTGATTGACTAGCAGCTTATACTATTCATCATAATTTTCATAGCAAAAATCAAAATATTACCTTGAAGTACCATTTTTTTCCATGGTTTATATGACTCTATGTAGGGGAATCTATTGCTAAGCCTCAGGCAGCCTTACTAAAAAGTAAAAGATTATTTTAATATCAGTTTTTAAAGTTTTCAGAAGGTAATGGCTAGTTTCTGAATGCTTACATGTAGCATAATCATTCAGGACAAACACAAACTAAATTAATGCTATGGATTTTAACTAATACAGGAATATTAATAAGTCCTTTACTTAACCAATGTTGTCCAGTCCTTTCTCCCTCTGGACTGCAAACTAAAAATATCATATCCTGCCTGAATGAGTGCTGTGATTACCACATATTCTCAGGCTCTCTATTTGCTTATGCTTTCCTTTGTTTACCAAACTGAGATTTTGTTGAAGTGTTTGAAGAATTTAGTTAAGTGAGCTTTTTAAAGGCCTCTTAATATTTAGTTGTAAATTACAGTGGCAATTATCACAATATGCTTTTATCTCAGATTCACTCATGGTCAACATCCTCCCAGTTATGCACAGTTCAATTTCCTGCCAACAAAGCACGACAAATCTAAAAGTTTCCTACAACAAACCCACGTCGATACCATTTTAGGGTACTGTAATACATGGCTGTAGGATAAACTCAGACCCTCTGCATAGAAATGTTTGGGATAGGGATGGAAACGAGGATTCTGAGGCAGTGTCTTCCAGCTTCTAATGTGGCTGCACCAAGGGAACAAGCAGTTTCTTGGGCAAGTCAAATGTCCAGTCAAATAACCAGTCACAATGACATTTTACAATGAAAAAAAATGCAGTTGGTGTCTGACCAAAGCTGGTCATTCTCTCACAGAAACTAGTTCATTTGTCTGCAGAAAGCTTGCCTTGAGGGAAGTCAAATTTGATCCAAATTCCCTTAAAATTGCATTGTGGAGACTTAGAATTCACTCCCAGAACAACCGTAACATCATTTTGGTAAAAGAAAAAAACATTGTTTTGATAAAACCAGACCAACCCTGGGTTCCTGGACTAGTTCTGCTTGCCTTATCTCACGATAGAGAGGGATATACTTAATCCCCAGAAAAGTGTATTCCGGTTGTGTCTCTGTAGCCTTCATTTGTTTATTAAAAAATGGAAATCACACAGATTTAGGATGGTTGCAGTGACAGAGGGGTGCTAGGCCTAGCTCTGACAGTTTCAACAAGGCATCTGTAGAAGCCAGGCTGTTGGCATTGCCCTTCTGCCTGAGGCTGGTGTCCTACAGTACAGCTGGCAGAAGCAAAATCTGTGAGCAATACTCAGCTGACACAGACTGAATCATGTCAGTTTAACCCAGACTGATGAATCACAGACATGGACATACGTATGAAATACTTGAAGGGTAACACTGCTCTCAAATACTGTGGCTGTCAGCAGAAGAAATGAAAGCAGGGCATGCAAAGCCTTCACATAAGAGGTGTTGCCATTGAACCTCCACTTCTGCGTATTTTCCTGTTATGTACAAAAGAAGAGACACTGCCATCTCTTCTGTAAGTCAACAGCTTTTCTGTATCTTTTACCTTCCCAGCTGAACTCCCACAACTCCATGGAAGAGATAGGTAGAAAATGTACCTGTTTAAACAGTAGTGTCTATTTACTGTTTTGCTCCACCATATGTACTTCTATACCCTCTTTGGGATAATGCAAGAGCTTGATCAACTTTCAGCTCTTCTGCTTCATCAAAAATGATGGGATGGCCTGTGATACAATGAGCTGTCTACCATCTTTCCCTTCCACTTTGATTTTCTCATTTGCTTAAGACAGAGATCTGACCTGCCAGATGTTTTGGAGCTACCACTCATATTCATGTTTACTCTGAGTCAAACACAAATCACAAAATTTCAGTACATTTGACTTGCACTCTGTGCATTCATATCAGGATTAATTACAACCACCAGCTGGATAATTGTTTTGAAATTCAAACAAATCACTACTATGTAGGATTCTGGTTTCTCCTATACTGCTTCTGTAACTTCACTTCTTTAAGTAATTACTCTTTACTTTGGACCTAGGCAAAGAACTATCAGAAAACAAGCTTTAAATGGTCACTGATCATCAGAAAGAGATACACAAATATCTAATCACACTGATCTTTGAGAAATGTTGGTCACTTTGAGTCACAGGTATGAACTTTTCTCTTTGTGAAGCAGAGTACTGAACTCTTCTGAGTGATTATATTCTGCAGATACACTAGTCACATACTGTTTTAACCGTCTTTTAATTATGATATTTATATCCACAATACAGAGATAAGGTTAAGAGTAATGAACCACAGTTCTGCAATGACCACAGCAGAACACAAAATGTCGTGGACATGATCACTGGTTGGCCAGCCACAGACTGACAGGATACTCAAACAACTATTTCAGCATTTAAAGTTTGCACTTACCAACGTCCACAACGCTAGAGCAGTTGGGGTCTGTGAAGCCCTCAGGACACTCACATGAGTAGAAGTTGTCATTCAGCCCCGACAGACAGATGCCACCATTTTTGCATGGGTTGGAGTCACACACATCCCCTGTTGCAGGAAAAAAAAATTACTCTTATTATAAAACTTTCCAAAAGTTATGGTCACATTCCAAGTATGGCAGATTGCTGATAACCAAGAACAGAAAGGAATCACACTCCAAGTCCACTGAATCCCTTTTGACTATTTATTTAACAGCACACCTCTGCGTTTCACAGCTCACCCATATCCTTCTACTTTGTAGAATACGAAGCACTAACAGCTGTTCTCTTGAAAAAGACAATAAAATGATGAAAAATAATGAAATTTTTTTTTTTGCTTTCTTTCAGTTGAAATCATTCAGGATACATACTTGGAAAAGAATTTACCCAGGAATTTACCTGTCTGGGTTCCTTTCAACATAACGCTGAATGTGGTTTCAATTCAGGCTATTGGCTTATCACCCGGTTCGTAGGCAAAGAACTGTGGCTGTCGTTACATCACCATGTGCTCCGACTTAGGCATTCTTAACTCACTTGTTGGCACAATTTTATCCAGATCACATCTGTGCATTGGCATTGGCACTGGCACATAGCTATACTGCTGCTAAACATGCAGCATGGCTTTCAGGTCAGCAGTGTGCTTTTATGTAGGTTTGACATCAGTCACATGGAGATCGCAGGATATGTGACCCCACATGTGACCCCTGTATGAAGTCTGACAGGGCAGACTAAAGCCATTAAACTGTTTTGAGCCATTTAATCCTAATGCTAAGTTTACACTTTGATAAGGAACCCTGTGATCAGAACTGTTTTATGTTCATGCTGTGCCCCCAAAGGAGGCTTTTGCACTGACTTGAGACCCACCAACTCCATGGCAGGGATGGAAGCTAAAGGACTCGAGTTGCCACAGTACCTCAGTGCTCCTCAACAGTCCCCACCATGTCCCAAGGAAGTTTGTCAAGCTGTCCCATAATTCACTTTGATTGCAGAATCAGAACAAAGCCGTTAGAAACAAAGATATGCTTTACTTTAAAAATAAACTATGCTATGAACCAGCTAGGATTCAAAACTCCCTGGGACGTAGGGCAAGCGCTGGCACAGTGGGTAGCTTCAGTTTGACTAAACAATGCTCAACAAGCGGGTTTTGCTTATCCTTACATTGCTTTTCAGTGAAGACACCCTATTTAGTCAATTAGCATCATGGTGATCAACAGCAGAAAGATGTAAATCTAAAAGCTGCACTGCGGGGCTCATTCATATGCTCAGGGCTTGAACCATGTCTCCAGCGTCACCAACACATTATAGCATTTTCCTGTCTAATGTTATTTGAAATAGCCTTCAGGAGGAGATATAAAAGAGAGAATGGATTGTCTGTTCAACTCTTGTAATTCCTGTTTTAAAATCCATAACGAACCCCACCGTATCACAGTTCTACAAATATATGGAAATACAAGATTGCATCCTCAATGGGATAACTGAAAGCAACCCTAAAGAATGCCCTAGGCTTTTGTCAGCTTCAGTTTAATATTTATTCATGATAATTAAATATATATTTAGATGCATTTTTTATCTCAAGTTTTATCTTGTAAGACAGATCTGCGCTCTCTATTGCTCTGCATTGTTTTTAGAAATACTAATCTGTGCTAAATTTTTGCAAATGCAACTTAAAGCAACACCTGCAGATAGGCAATTATTGAAAAATAAGTAACTTTGTATGCTTTTTGCAAAGTTGCCAGCCTTCTGCCATGTAATTGTAAAGAGTTACAGAAATTCACTTGTTTTTGTCAGTAGTACTGATAATATGTTGTGGACTACAGTGGTGATAAGGGAACTCAAAATGGTTTCAGCACCTTTCTACCACATAGACCTCAGATTTGTGCCTGGTGTGAGAATTCCAATCTAACAATCACTTAAGAAACGTACAAAAACTGCCTTCACGAACTCTGTGCATCAGTTGTGAAAAACTCTAATTTGGGGTTAGTTTGCTACATGATTTTTTATTTTACTTAATTTTAATGTCAGTTCTTCCTCCTGTAAGTCTTACAGAACTGTGGTATGTGCTGCTGACTTCCCATAGGTAATAAGCAATACAGTTTGTGCAACAGACTGTACAATTTGACAGATTTCCATAAATTAAAGAAATACTCTAAGAGGAACTCCATTACTTAAAAAAACAACAAAAGACAATTCATATTGTACTTCTATTAAAATATTCTCAAAGGGGTCCAGTAAGAACACAAGTGTCAAATAAAAACAATAATTCATGGTTTTTTTACTACGTCTAACTGTGCCTGCACTTTGCACTATGTGGCTACTGAAGTATGTCTCGGTATATAGTATGTCTCTATAAAAAATATGTACTACAACTATTCCTCCCTTTACTTCATCCTCCGGAAAATCTCAGACAATAAATTCTCTTTGCATCAAGCTACTGACATTTGGGGCAAGGATCTGTGAAACAGGATCAGTAAAGGATACACTCACATGCTCCTCCCCAAATTGCTAGATCTCATCACCACTTTGCTTTTACCTTTTTTTAGGGGACCTTTGCTTTGAAGTGCCTTATATGTAGCTTATTTTATGTATTTTTATACAGATTTTATACATATATATACACACACACATACATAGTTCATCTTTTTTGCGTGACATAATGCATGCAAGAGTTAAGGAAGAAATGCAATCCACTTTATCTCAGACCATACAGTACTGAGGAGCAGCCAAAACATTTACATGATTAGGGGATAATAAATTAGGGGGATTTTTGAATTTTTTTTCCTCACATTTTCAATTTCTTCAGGACATTCTTAAGTCAAATAAGTCCTTGAGAGAATTGACCATCCTCTCTTTGAAAAATACGGTTGATTAAGAATAGGAAAAGCAAGAAAAAGAGAGTAAGAATAAAGTCGAGATCCATATGTACTCTATATCAGAATTTTAATAAAGAATCCTCCCTGCTTCTTCAAATACAAGAAAAAAAATATATAGCAAAATTCAAATAAAATGGTGAGATATGGGCTCTCTTTTTTAAGAGTATGACAACTTTTGCCCATAGTGAATAACTTAATCAGTAAAGCTGGATCTCTGGTTTAAAGGCTCCTGCAGAGTAACTGTTCTGTAAGCCCATCATGTTCCATGCCATACCTTCACATAGTCAGTTTTAAGCCATATCCCTTTCAACAAAACACTGAATGTACAACTATCACTTCTTTCCACAAGCAGGTAATGGTGGGGAAGAAAATAAAAATTTTAAATCAACTCTTTGTCAAACTTTACAATTCTACATAGCATAGCATTTGATTCTATAAAACCCCACAATATGTGACGTGATTCTTGACTGAAGAGTGCAATACTTTGCTTGACAGCAAAGGACAACCTGAAAAAAGGAACTCACCTGCTGTGTATAAATAATGCAGCACACCATGATAGTAACAGTTATCCATCAATCCATGTCAAGAATAGAAATTCACAGAGTTTATAAACACAATTTTTGTGATATGGAGGCTAAAGAAGATGCTCTGTGAAAACAGAAAAGTGCCATCCACAAGCGTCTGCACGTACTGCTTCTGTTGCAAAAGCACATGACCAGCCAGGCACCATTACTATATGCAAATGTATATGTTGATGAAAAAAAGAATTATGTACTCCAACTTAAAACTATTTGATCTTTAACATTATAGCTCCTGGGATAGAAACACCTGTCAAAACCTAAGGTGTAGTAACCTGAATTAGGCATGGGAGAGGCATTTCAGTCCCTTTGCACAAAATCATTAGCCTGAAGTGAACACAGTTTCCCTCAACTATCTTAAAACACCTAGAATGATAAATGATACGATTTCTGAAAGAGGTGTTACTGTAAGAAACAGCTGCCTGAAACAATGAAATGATGACAAAGAAAGAAACATGTCCTCAAAAAATGACATGGTTTCATAAGATTTCAAAACCAGAACAAAAAGTGCTAGAAGAAAGATGATTTGGGTGTTTGGGCATATTTTCTTCTATGATTCAGGAATGTAGCACATTCCTTGAAATACAAAGTGTGCATGGAAAAATTTAACCCTATTTGTTCTTTTATATAATGTGCATTAAATATAAATACGAACACATTTAGTATGTATTACATATTGATGTAGTGAAATTTACAGAAGCAATACTGAGGTAAGCATATTGATGCTGTAGAAGTCCAAGGAGATACTGACACCCATCGAAACAAAAGCCACAATGAAACTACAGGTTAACAGATGCAAACGTAATGATGTACAAGTTCAGTGCTAGCCATGTAAGTTGTCAGGAAGGTGACCGATATGCTATATAACGGGTGTTTTGCAGATCAAGCACTTCGTTTGACCACTGATGTGAAGAGGTCGACCATTGTTCCTACCTAGAAGAGCAGCTATATTTTCATTAAGTTTCCTGTATTGCTACATGAAATATGGCTTACTTTAAATCCTCTTCCTAAAGAAATAAAATGAATAGGTATTCCCTTTCATGAGAACAAAACTTGTTACAAAGGAGAAATCTCCAGGTGGCACCAAAGAATAAACAGCCCAGAAAGGAGCCAGCCAGTAGAAATTTGGTCTAGTGATAGTAAAAATGAGCCTCAGTTCCAAAGCCCAGAAGAGCAACTACATGTCAGAAGAAGACTGAGAACATACTTGCTACCAGCACCAGTTTCACGTTAAAATCAATTTTCAGAAAAAGAGCTTTAATAGTTTTGTGATTTACAGAATTGTCTGTACAGTGTCCAAGTTCAAATCTATGTCTCTACAGCTGAACCACTACTGGGAAGCAGGACTATAAATCATATTGAAGATACATCTGTGCTGAGATGCAAAATGTGAACATGAAAACCGATGAGCTCTGCAGTTCTTTCAAGAAACTTGTAAGCTGTTTTTTCAGATTTAATGGTGAGGCAGCTAATTTTTTTTTCCTAAGGTAAAAAGACAGTTGAATAATTAACTAGTATCCCTTATAATCTGAAAGGGAATGTAAGGTTTCTAGATACCATTAGCTTGTATATCTCCTTCGGCTTTTTTTCTAGGCTGCTTTGCTTGCTATGCAGGTAGAAGGTTCAGCTAACTTTCTAACTAGAATATTCATGTCAGACTGTTTAAATGGTTTTGAAAATCAATAAACTGATGTCATCAAGTCTAAAAGTCCGCATATGAATTAGATGGGAAAACTTACGGGATAACATAAAAATCAGAATAATAAACTCATGATTTTATCACAGGTCTCTTGAAAGCTGAGGTTGAGGCTCCTTCTTCTGAAAGCCTCTGGGACCAAGAGACTGTATGCAGTTAAACAATCTATCTTATCTTGTAGTGGAGAAGAACCACAACATACTTGTGTAAACTAGGAGTAAACATTTCTTTAAACTTAACTTTTTCTGGCCTTGTAATCTGAGGGGATGCACCAGCTGATTTTTTTAAAACCTGAGATGGTATTATGAAAAGAAAATCAGATTATTCTAAGCAGAGAATTCTGGTTCAAATACCACTCTGGGACTGGACTGAAACATTAATCCTGGGTGAAGATGAGGTGCTGACTTAAGCTTTGGATTTAGACTAACAGTACAATACTGTAAAAGTCTGTCCCTACTTTCAGGCTTAGAATAGAGCCCTAAAGTAATGTCTGCAGAGATTAATTTCTATCATAATAAATCCCCTTCTGCCTTGAAAAAAAAAAAAGTATAATCTCTTCCTTTTCTAAAGGTCTATAGTATGAGCTACTTTATTCATTTGAATGTGAAAGAGCAGTAGGTCACCGTACTTCAGCCACCTGTGTAACAGTCTTCATAAGCATCTGATGTTTGACAATATGAAACACAAGCAGAAACAGAAAACAGCTTAAAAAGTAAAATCCTCTCTTTCCTACGTAGCAGAGAATTCATTTCTATGCCAACTGTCTCTGCAGGGAAAAAGATGAACCATTCCTGTCATTTCAAATCTTTATTAGTAAAAAATGGATCAAAAGTGATTAAAGAAGGTATATGGTTATGCAATGTACTTCTGAATATTTTTACAAATTGTTGAGAAAGTTTTCATACACACACTGTCATGAGGATTTGGGAGCTGACATCAGTTGTTCCATCAAAGGAAAAGACACATGTATTTTCCCATACTAAGTAAATCCAATTCTAAAAGCTGATCAATTAAAAAATCATTATTAATAGTTTTTAAAACTTTAAATTTCATGATAGCTGCCTATGTTTACCAAAATGAGATACCTTAAAACAATATGAATTCTAAATGTAGTCTCACTACACTTTGAAAAATATTCACTGATCTCTAGTTACTTCTGGTTTGGATATCAACTTTTAAACACCATATTTGGTCACATTTTTTACAAGAAGTGTCAACACTATGGAAGAAATGGACAGCATTTAATATCCCAAGTTAGGTATTCAAAATATGGAACATGCAAAATTTAAAATTCACTTTTCAAAATTTTGAAGAATCCTGTAAGTACCAAATGTGTTCCATAAAAGCCCTTAGACGTATTTATACATATATACAAAAATAAATACATTTATAAATAATACACACACATTCACCTCCTTCAACAGTTTCAGAATGTGTACTGAAAAAGAAGGAGTATTTTCTGCTTTCAAGCAATATTCCAAATGCCAAAACATATCTGAAAATACACCATGTAAAGCAATCAGCATTGGCTATGTCTAAATCAGAAGACAGCCTGGCGCGATGTGAGTAGATCAGTACTTCAAAGTGCAGCACTCGGACGTCCCTATCTACACTATAAGAAGTCTGAGCATTTTTTTTCAGATTTAATCATTTCCCGTCAAGGTAACCATTGGGGTCTTCACTTGAATACCCCAGCTTCTGATCCAATATCCTGGAGAATGAACTGAGCCCAAGCCCATCAAAACCCCTCTGCAAGCAGAAGCAAAGTGACCTGATGTGGAGGCAATCAAGGGATTTACTTCCAAAGCCCACCAGCACGCTAGATGACCATTGTAACAGACACTTCGGCACTGAACACTCCTTCCCACGCGAACTTTTTCTACAACGAGCTATCCTCTTCTATTATACCAAACCCTGCAGCTAAAGGAAACAAAGCAAAATATTCTGTAAGTTTCTGTTGTTATAGTCAAATGATCTTACTTCATGCATTTTTTGGCCACAAGAAAGTTCTGTCACCATCACAAAAGACATGCCACCTAAGGAGACAGATACAACAATATTGCTGATTTTCATTCATCTTCTTTCTGACTTTACAGGAAGATCACGTGATGTTACTGATTGCACTCAGAATAATAATTAGGTAATGAAGATATGTGTCCTTTCTGTGAAAGATATGAAACAAAAGGGCATTGCAGCTGTCAGCTACAATAAATAAGTGATTCTGTTTATTTTGGATGAAGCAGCTGGCAGCAACATGTAAGCTCTGTGTGGATGAATGATGAAAACAAACCCTTTTGGTAATTTTTGCTGTCTCTGGAAAGATGAACAGATGCAACTTTAACCTTATTTGTTTAAACTTGTTCAGAAATGGAAGAAAATCTGAACATGTTGCACATATAAAGACTCCTGTAGAGATTGTATAGCATGCTGATACTTGTAAAAGAGGCTTCCTCTAGTCCTAGATTTCCCCCAATATAATATAAAAGTAGGAAACAACATTACCTACTGTTAAGGGTTGAGGGACCGAGGTAACA
>NW_010449890.1:0-9388 GCF_000710305.1 Buceros rhinoceros silvestris | reverse complement strand
GGAGAGGCCTAGGGGGCGGTGAGCCCCAAAGGGGGACAGCGGGTCTTCGGGGAGGGGAGAACACAACCGCAAAACATCAGCATTTTGGGCAGGGTTGGCGTTGGGGGGTGGAAGATATCCTGGAAGTGCCTTTGCCTGTTCAGGAAGTCAAAGGCTCTGTTGGTGGTAAAGGCAGTGACCTTTGAGTAGAGCCAATTGTTTGCTTTTTCAAATTAAAAAAACCCCACAAAACCAGAGGTGAATCTGTTTCGAGGGCCTCATCTCACCTTGCCCGTTCCTTGCTGATGGTTTTTACGTTTTTGTGCAAAGATTTTGTGAGGAAAATAAGCAAGGCGAACAGGAGTAAGTGTTAAACTAAACCAGGTTTTAATCCTGAGATTGTTTCTGTGTGTGCGGAGCCTTTATCTGCTGCACAAAGCCTTTCTGACAGGGACGGTACCATTTAGATAAGCCAGCAGAGGCACAGATGTACTTCTCCTTGTCGATGTTGTAATGGGGACCTCAGCAAAGATGCGCAGGATGTCGTCGTACCCACCAGGAAGGTGCTCACACGTGCCTAGGCTTTTGTTCCTTCCTTTCTGCAAACTAATAGTATATGTAGATAGTATCTTGGTAATTATTTCACATTACATGTTCATGAGTATGGCCACCACATTTGTAAAGTACAGCCATCCAATTACAGATCGGTTGTTCCTGAATGTAAGAGCCTGGTTATCTGTTCAGGCAGAGACCTGATGCCAAAAGAGGAGCCTAAGTGGGATTTTAAACACAGCAAGAGTGAACAACAGCTGCTTGGCACGTCACACACTGCTTGTCTTCTGTTCTTTGTCTATAATGCCCATTGAAAAAAAATGGAATTTAAAGTATCCTGGGAATTTTTGTCTCTACCACCTCTGACCTCTTCCTCGTCTTCACTGTCTGGTATGCAGTTACCTTCCTCCCGCTGCTGCCTGTGATCAGTCACCTTGGGGGATTTTATTGTCCTGGCGTGACTCAGCCCTCTTGCTGCCCTTCTGCCCTCCCTGCCCTGCACTGCCCTGAAGAACATCCTCCGTCTCCCTGCCAGCTGCATGGCTCCTGATCACTCCAGCACCGTACATTTCCTCTGTTTTTCTCATTTGTGTTTTTCATGTAATTTTCCCATTTCATTAATTTTTAAATTAAATAAAATCCAGTAACTTGCTGTAGTTAAAGTCTGGATGTTGTGCATTAACCTGTACAACCTGTCATCTGTCTTAATTGCATATCTTTCTCATTCTTTTATAAGGCTAGTGAAGAGATCCAGAAACTTTCCTGTAAAGCTTGGATGCTGTGTAGTAGTGAGTGCAATTTGTTTGCTCCCCATTTTCATTATACCTGATTTTGTCCCTCTCTTCCACCATTTCCCTTCCTGTGCTTGCTGTCCTTTTTATTCTGTATTTGTTTCAAATTAGATTCAAGTCACACCACTTTGATAGGAGCTGCTTCCAGTATGTTTTTTTCCAATATATGTTTCAGAATATGATTCCTAAACTGTTTGTTATACCATTAAGAACCACTCCTGATAGGAACTACTACATTTTTTTCAAGCTAAGAACAAACAGTGACATAAGCATATAATGAACAATGTTTTCAGAAGAATAAACATATGAAAATAAGTACTTTTGAGACTCACGTAGAACCATGAGTTTACATGGTTCAATTTTCAAATATTTCTAAATCTTTTCATACAGTTTGTTATTAGTCATAACAAGGTTAACTTGTGGCACTTTTTATTTTAAAAGACTACACTTTTTTCTGTTGACTGTTTAGTTTCTTAGTTTTGCTAACAGTTTCCTAATTTGGCTATAAGCTACTGTCTCTTTTTACAGATTTCTCGTCTTCAATATTTCATTTGCTTCATGGTTGATAACATTCGTCTTAATGGAACATCGGGCTGGCATTCCGCTGCAGACGTTTATTTATTTATTGTTAACATTTATATTGGAACGATGATTTACTGACTGTCTGCTTTCATATCACTGACATAGTGTTTGACAGGCAGCCTTTCACAAACTTACGCAATCTGAGTGGGCAGCGTTTCAAAATACGTCAAACCGTTCCTAAACTTAAATTTAGTCACAAAATCAAAATCCTTTCTACTATCCCTTAGACTACTTAAAAATATTTTTTTTCTCCTGCTATTGTCTTTGATATATTTTGTAACAGCAGAGGTTTTCGTCTGGGAAATGCTTCAGAAACTGATCTGTTACACTGTATTGTCTTCAGTTTCTTGCTGTGTAAGGGTAGTACATTACATGTTTTGTGAATGTACAGGCACACACGTGTGCATGTAATTTTATAAACATGACTTCTGCATTCTAAGAAAAGAAAATACAGTAAAAGGTTTAAAAATTATCTTAAGTAAAAGGTATTAGAATTATCTTGATTGACTTGTCCTGGTAAATCACATAAAACCATTTGGATTGCCATGCCCAGGTTCTGTTTAAGATATTTAGCCACAAATGCTATGTAACTGCAATTACTTCAAGGAGGTTTTCCACTGGTGAAAATGAGATGACAATTTAATCCTCAGTGTTTGACCAGAGAGATACCTTTACTTAGTGTTGTTTTCCTTCAAAAGGTTTTGTTTTCAGTTACTTACAAGTTTATCTAAATTAAATATTTGAGAAGAGTCCCATGCCTGTGCAAGCTGTTTCTTTCAAAGAATTCAACTAAAACTGTTCAGGAATGAAAATGCTGTTTTGAGTTTAACTAAGAAGTTTCATTCCTTATCCTCTGCAGCAGAGGTTGGTCCCTCCCACTTGTCAAGTGTGTCTTTTCTTATCTTCATGGACAATAAGGCCCAAATTTTGCCAAGTTAAAATCTCTAAAAAATACTTAGTAGATGCTTGTTACAACTGGAAAACTGTGTCCCCTACCAAGCATGCTCGTATCTCCACATTCTCCCTGCAGAGAGCGTAGACTGTGCCTGCACCTTTCTTATAGGGTTTTCTCAGGGCTAAAGTTAATAAAAATTATTTCCTCTGTGACTGCTTCACCCTCCCAGGGGAGAAACCAGTGATTTTCTGCACAGCCCTATACTAACATGTTGTCAGAAGCAACATAAAACTCCTTATGAAAGTCAGCAAAAGTTAAAAGAAAAAAGGCTACACTCAAGGTCTACTGAAAGATAGAAATTTAAAGGGGACACAGTGTGTCAGAATTTGTGCTTTGTCAGCGGACAAAATAATGAGCAGGCTTTGCCGGTCAGCCGTGCTCTGAAGGCCATGAGTAAGGACTCTGGGAGGGGAGTTCACAACAACGGTGTGGCAGCCAGTGAGTTGAGATGAACTTTCACATGCCGGATGCCATGCCCTCTCTTCCCCAGTTCCCTGCAATCACTACTCATTATCTTCCTGAGAGAGGGTCTGGTAAGAGTCAGAGGATGTGAGCACAACCCTGCTTCAGCTGTATCTTGAAAATCCCTGAACCCTACTAGTACCCTTTGCTTGTGTATCCATTTTGTTTCCAGAATTATTTACTTGCATTCCTGGTTTTAAGTTTATTCTCTTCAATAACAAAACATTAGCAAGCCAAGGGTGTTGCATTGTGGGCGAAGGCCAACATTCAGTGGGGTACTGAAATCAGTCTTTTAGAAAGCCATGTGGAGAGAAAAGTTTCCCAGGCCTCAGCGTATCTTAATTTACTATCCATGCTTTCTGCCAGACAAGACTGCAAGTAGGAGGGAGATACAGAAGATGGTTGATGTTTGTACTGATGCTGTTTTTTGATTCCTTCCTACCTTCACAAGTGCCTGTTTAGCCTGAAACTTAGGACTTGGGGTTATTCCACAGGTTCTCTACATGTTAGAAGGACTCCTGTCCATGGCAGCTGGAAGATTATTAAATGAGTACATGCTAGTGTGAAAGATTTTTACAGTAGAAAACTGAATGAAAACTGAGCACCATGTTTGGTGTGGTGATTTTTGGACAATTTATCTCAGAGATCCCACAAGGTGGGAATAGGCTCTCCACCAGGCTATGTGACTCCACACAGGACTGAGGCTGGCATGTGCAGACCCTGCTTTGTATAGTACTGTCAAAGAACAGGACACCTCCCATTGCTACCGTGCTAGGAGCAGGTTTGTTCCCAACCAACGATTTGAGAGAAGGAAAAATGGAAAATAGAGTGTCTTGCTAAAAGCCTGGGATGATATAATCTATCAGAAATGCTTCTGTGTCTTACGATTATCTTAAGCAGACCAGAATACCAGGCTACAGTCAAGATGAAAACCCTGCTTAATAGTTTGCATTTCAAATAATTTTACTACCCTCCTTCACATCTTTTCCTGCATCTTTATTAAAGGATTTAAGTATTTTGATTGCTTACCCTGCTAACAAATAGTGTGACAGTGAGGAATTCAGGGACAGGAAGGAGAGAGGAAGGTAAAGGAAAGATAGGAGTTGAGTCAAGGTTGACAAAAATTACATGGTTCTGTAATATCGTGCATACTCAAAAGTGAGGAAAGCTAAAGTCACAACAACATTATTTGTACAAAACAGGATATTACAAAGGATTATCACTAAATGAAAAGTGTTCCTATAGAATATCACAAATGTAGGAGTGGAAAATTGCCGAACATCTCAGTTTCTCAGAGGGGTTAATCAGAACTTCATGCACAGCTTTTTGTGTGCTGCCTCCAAACTGCAATTTAGTGTGATATTCAAACTCTGTTCGTGTCACTTGTTAACAATGACAGCTGAAGGATTATGAATCTCAGGGATAATAAAAACAATGAGTTAACAAAGTGGCAGCATTTTATTCCATAGAGTATAGCTTAAAAATTTAACACTTTACTTACTTTCTAAGGTGATTCTCTTTGGCAAGATCTTCCTTTGCTGGTTGCTTATAATACCCAGAAATATTCAGCTGCATGGCTTGCACGTTCTTATCAGTCTTTTCATTCATCCTTTTAAAAAACACTTTGAGAATATCTCCACTTTAACCATTAGTAACGTTACTTGCTGTAGCATAATAGCCATAGCATAGGTAATTATGAGTTACATCAGAGTCCATTTTTGCATATAGAGGAAAAACAAAAGCCTCACTGCTGAGAAATTCCACTGCTGTTGGCTCAGATCTATTAAACTATAGTCCACAACACTACGAAGAGGATAAACAAGTTCTTGATACCACAGATTTTATGAATTTTCTTTTAGCCTTAGTTGGGTTGTGGTTCATTTCTTAACTTCTTTGTTGCACCAGAGTGAGACAAGCCAGAACAGAGATGGATGCTGTGCAGGTGCGGTCCCGCACATGGTTCTAACAAGGTACCTTAGTCTTGCTCCTGTCACCCTGTTGACAGAGAGCCTTTGTTAAGTCCTTAACAGTGCAGGTACAGGTATAGCACAGACAGAGGTCAAAGCGTACTCTTTGTGTGTGGGAAGAACAGTGTCTGCATAAAGGAGTTGTGAAGTTTATGTAGAGTTAAAGATTTCGTTTAAGTGAGCTCACTGCCCATATCTGCAAAACCACATGCTAGATCCCGTGGAGCTGCAGTTGTGGAAAAAAACGTGAAATGTGTGCCTTGGTTTAGTAGAAGTGAAATGTATTTTGAGAAGAGGTAGGATGTAGTCCATCTCTGATGCTGTCCAGAGTAGTTAGAAAATCTCTTTGCATCTCTTTATGTTTCAGCTGCCACATGCTGGAAAGAACTTTTTCTTGTTATCTCTTACCTTCCATTTTGTGGGGAGGAGGGAAGGGAGAGAAAAACTATTTAACTTTCAGATTTCTTGTATTGTTTTACATATTAAATGTCAGGGTAACAAGGCACCACTGTGATGAAAAGCATCTTCTAACTGCAAAGCCAGAGAAGGTTCATAACAATTAAGGTCTACGCTTGACCCTTGGTCTCCTCTGGTCCCTGTGTGGCCCGAAGACATAGCTGAGGGGAGGGGAATTTCAGTTTAAATTACCTGAAGTAGTGAGAGAGCAGCTTACTGGAGCAGTGATTTCATAATATGAAACCGTGCAGCATCCCTTCATGTGTGGAAAAAGGCCTTTGAAGAAATTCCAGGTGCAAAGCCCCAGGATTAAGTTGGAGGATGAGTAAGGTGATGGCAGCCTAACCCCATAGTCTTGTTCCAGTTGCCTTTTAGAAGAGGTCTCTGAGCAAACTATCTCCATAATCTTACCAGATTTTGTTTCAGGACTGGTTTATTCACTCCAAAAGAAAGCCTGAGAGTGAATTATTATTTATGTGATCTGAACCATCAGGGGATGGGGTAGCCATGGTCTGTACTCCAATAACCAGAAAAGCAATTCTTTACTAATCATCGACTTTCTTATTTGAATGCTTGTTTGAACACTTTGTGTACTCAGCTGGATGTATTCTGACAGGCTGAAGGAGCAGTGATATACTTGGATCTGTGATTAGTTATCAGAAGTTTATTATGTGAAGAGGTAGGTGTTTAGACAAGTTGTCCCATGACCTGCAGGTATAACCAAATACTGTTTCTACGATATTGTTAACCACATCCATTTCATTGAAGTAATGTTCATGTTGCAATGCCCTCAGGAGCCTCTCATCCCTGCTGTGATTTTGCATTGCCTGTTCTAGCAGTGTAAAATCATATGCTGTATCTGGTTTGGAGTGATGCACAGACAGATTGCTCAGCAAACTGAACATAAAATGGAAGGGCCCTTCCTGATTTTCCCTTATCTGAGTACTTAAGGGTTTTTTGCTGCTCATTTGTCTCTTTTAACAAAACATGAAATTTAATATCCCTGGGACTTCTGCTCTCATCAGGTTCCATTGCAATTAGTCGGTTGGTGGAGGAGAGGGGAACTCAATGATAGCCAGGAAAAGCATGAGCTGCAAGTCTAATTTTCTTAGAAAACCAAGATGTACAAGTGACAGCAAGTTAAAGTAATCAAAACATTCTCCGGTTCATTGACTGTTTCTAAGAAAAGCAAAGCAGTGTTGTGTTTTAAGTCATAGTTGGTTTTAGATTTTGTACTGGCTCTTATACAGCTGTTTAAAATGCAGCGCAAAATGCAACTTGACTTAGTCTGTTTTACTAGTAACAAATGCTAAGGAGAAACCATCTGTATCCTCCACTGTTAATGTCTACATGGTGCTGAAGTTGGCCAAGTCTTATAATCACATTCTAGACATGAGACACAATTGTAAGTCTTGTTAAATGTCTGTATTTCGTGCCATCATTTTGTACTGTTGAAGTTAAACTTTAAAATGCAGGTCATTGTTCTGAAGATTCAGAGTCAAAACACTTCAGAAATGTTGAAGACAGTGCATATTTTTAAAATTTGCTCAACAACCTTGTTTTCACTTAATCTGTAAGTCCCATGGGTCAAACCATTTCTGCTAACTAACATATGGTTTGTCAGTCATACTGAAGTAGATAGCATTTCATGAAGAAAACTCCAGTGAAGTATTGCCCCATGGCTTTTGTTCTTCATGGTGCTTTCTACTAATCTGTAGCTATAACGATAGCTATCTGGAAAGGGAGGTGCACCAGGCCCGTTGCCACCACTCTGCACTCACAGAAAGGCAGGAAACCATGCCTGCTGACGGGCAGCTGCAGCCTGTGTAACCCTTGTGTTTCGGCCAGAGGACATCCAACTGTCATTTCTGCAGCAGTGGCTTTCTGCTGCGTGTCGCTGGGAGGTTTACCTAAGAAAGGTTGCAGAACTGAGCCAAGGTTTTTGTCACGCACATTTTACTTATACTTACAATTTTCAGGACGTGTAAGTCTCTCTCCTTTGAATAATACATAAAGTCTTCAAATAGGCATTGCGACCTAATCTGCTGAATGATCTCATGCTTTGTCAGATGTAAAATCTTATCCAAAGTGAATGAAATGTGATGGTTTGAAGTTTTGAAAAGATGTCTTTGGAATGTATGAACATATTTGTTTCATCCTCGTCACGTAACCCAAATAAAGAGCCCATTATGAGGTACTCCACATAGTATACAGTTCATTATGTTCAGCAACGTCTCTTCCTTCTCGTATTAAAGCAAAATATTCTCTTTCATCTCTGTTCCTGATAAAGACCTGCCACCTTTTACTGCTTAATAATTGAAGCCAGCCTGCTACAGAGGCTTGGTGTTGGATGGCTGCCTGCACCAATAATATGAAAAAGAATCAAGTTATTATTTTTGATGGATTTAGTAGTTATTAAAACTGAAGACTGTATGTCATGACTCCTTTTAACTCTGACACTGACTTACAAAAAGAAACCCTCGCCTTGCTAAGGTTAATAGTGACTTCTTTATCACTGTAATCTCTCCTTCGGTCATCAAGTGTCTCAGTTGCACAGTTTCTCAAGGAAATAACGAGTTAAGATTGCTAATATTATCTATTTTACAGATAATTTAATAGAATTTCATTAATTAGTCAATGGTACTCCTGAAAAAGTTTTCTGTCTTTGTCAGAACCACATAGCACCTGTGTGTTGACATAAATAGGTGAAACCTCCTCTGGAGTTCCTGTAGAATTGGCAGCTTTTTACAGATATGCAAATCCACTTGTATACATTTGAAATTCAAATGTGTTTATCTTAATTTTTCATTATGAATTTTGAAACAAGGTAATTTTCAGAAATATTTATTTTGCATAAATGGATTTTCTGAACAAATGGATCTAGTTTGAACAAAGACTCCTCAGTCACCTCTGTGGTTCTACATATTTTGACGCATTTCTTTTTAAAGTTAGTTTTCTTGGGAAACCTAATTCAGGCATGAATTTCACAGGACCTGCAAATTCTCCAAAGCTCACTTTTGCTCATTTTGACGAAGAACATAACAAAAACAGTGTAAAAAGAACTCAGGAAATTAGCATTGTAGCTTCAGTCCGTCCAACCAACCAACCAATCAGTATGTCAGTGTGACTTGCATCCATATATATGTGGAATGTATGTGTCACTCGGCTTTTTATCTGTTTGGAAGGTCATTTCACATGTCTTCTGCAATCAAATGGAGAAAGGAGAGGATGTGAAAATTGCTGATCAAATCAAGGACCACTCTGCAAATAGGATCGACACAGTTTCATATGCGGGCTTGTCCTTTCATTTCATGAGGAGGCGTGATACCCCGAACTGGGGTGCACTATGGGGCACGTGGTCACAAATAGAAAAACTCCAGCATGTGGTTGTGAGGCTATGACAAAAGGAAATTGGAAAGAAATTGGAAGTGTCTAATTGAAAATGTGTAGCTGCAAATAGTGAATACTTGAAGCCTTCAATATTTATTGTCAATGAAGTATATACAATATTTTTCATTTTACCCATACTATATACTTCACATTTCTGAACTCGGCAAGCCTGAAAGAGGCACTCAGATTCTGGACCATCAGATACCATTGTCCAATTAATTCACCCTTGTCCCGGTTTGGGCTAAACTTCCTGG
>NW_010449889.1:0-9125 GCF_000710305.1 Buceros rhinoceros silvestris | reverse complement strand
CCAGGAAGTCTAGCCCAAACCGGGACAATAGTATAGTGTATTATAGTATAATATAAAAGAAGATAAAAATATTTTTAATATTGTTAAAACCATTTATTCCTGAGAATAGTAGGAAATTGTAAAAATAATTTTCCATTATTCAGGTGATTATTAATATTAAAATGGTGTTACGATTAAGCGATACACAAAAAAAAAAAACCTCTGTTCAATAAAGAAAGTAATGTTTTAAAGGTCAGAAAGTATTCAAATAAGGTAAGAGTTACCAGAAATCAAGCAGAGCTAGATCCAGCAAAGCAAATTATCCAAGTACAGATCAGGGCATATGCAGGGGTTGAGATTTCCACTTCCCATACTTTTAAAAAGTAGATGTCTGCAGCAAATAACTGGCATTTACTATGTGATAGATTCCAAAGCATACAGGGAAAAAATTGTTTGGGGGGGCTGGGAATGTTTTTTTCAAGTTTCTTGATGATGCGTTCTTCCTTTGCTCTCTGTGGTGCAAGTGCTTGGATGGAGATGGCATGTAAGAAGAAAAAAAGATGAATCAGCTTCCAGGAGAATGGGTCTGAAGCTAGGATATTTATATATACGAAGTACTGTGTATATATACTACACCCTAAAAGAAAGCTATGGTACTCGGGACTTTAGACACATTGATCTCCCCTAAGGGATACATTCTGCCTGCTAATCCCCTTTCTCCTCACACACAGAACTGATGTGGTGGTGGTGGTAGTATAGTTTTCTTCTCGAACCAGGCCTTTGTCTCCAATGCTTTGGAAATTCAAGCACGGCATACCAGTGTAGGTGTTGGCAGGAGCTGGGTGGTAAGTGCCTGCACCATGCCAGAGAGACCAGTCCCTTACATATCTGAAGATTTTTGTTTGAAGTTCTCTTGGGTATTTCCTGTTCAACCATTTCCGTTGCGAAATTTGGAAGGTAACAGAACATGACATGAAAGATTAAATCGGGAGTTATAGATCACCATAAAATGTTATCTGAAAACCAAGAAATGAAATGGTCTTCCACAAAATCAGCATTATGGAGACAATGGCTTTCAGTAAAGAAAGAAGTCTTTTTTAAGAGCTATAAAATATCAAACTTTCACACCTTGTGAAACTTCACAAAGTCTGGGGTTGGTTCAAAGCTCCATTTAGCTACCATGTATTTTTCCCTTTTGTTTCCTTTTCCATCATTTTTGATTACCAAGATTTGATGAATTGTTATCACAAAAACATAAGAACTGGCCACTTGAATCAACATGCTTTTCTGTCAAGAATGTCTCAGCAGGAGCTTTCGTTCCTTCTTTGAAAGATTTCTCTTCAAGTCAGATGGAAAGCATTATTTTATAAAGAGGTACCTGACTGCTTTATAGCTCAATTTTCCAACGCTTCTGGAGAGAGACAGAAAGACTTAGGAGTTGAAGGCACTTGGTGCCCTCCAGGAGGCACTCCGCACAGCAGAGGGCTGAGTCATTAGATACGGTACTTTTTATAGTGCACATACAAAAAATATTGGCTTTGAGCTCTGTTTTGTGCATCTGCACAATGTTCCACTTTCCAGTAATACTTTTTCAAGTGCTGTACTTGCTATACTGTAATCAAAGGTTTCTTGGTTAATTTTTAACCAGTTTATGTAGGTATTATAGAAGACCTTTCATTGCAAAATATAATATTAAATATGATTTCTTTGTGTTTTTTCACAAGGATATGATTTATTCTTTTATCTGTTGAGGAGCCTCTATTCGAGGTAGAGTGAATATTGCTTACTTGTTTATGTGCTTTCTAATAGATCTGTAAAGCTGTATGATTATTATTATAATGTAAATCAGAAGAACAAGTAACAAAGGAGAGCAGAAATGCTGTGAACTCAGGTCAGCTGCAATCCTGGCATGTAGGTAAAGTAACATGGCAAAGTGAGGTGAAATTAAAGAGGACAGTGAACAGTGTGTGAACAGATGGGAAAGTTACATCAAGACCAGCTGAGGTGCTAGGAATGGAAACTAGTGACATGAGAGTTTCGAGAGCTAAGAACAAAGATGGAGGAGATGCTTTCTAAGGAGAACGTTTACAGAAGTACTGCCAGGTACATTACACAGTCTTAGGTAGTCTGCAATAGATAATGGTTGAAGGTAAGAGGCGAGAATTGAGAGCCTGGGGAGCAGTGGACCAGAACCATATAAGTACGGAGAACCTGGGGAGGGAAAGGAAGGGTGACACAGGCAGGGAAACTCGCAATAAAGTCTCGGGAAGTTTTCCAGCAGCACTTACCTGCTACCAGGCAACCCACATAAGCTTCATCTAACCGATCACGAACTCGGTGCCCATAAGCATCACAGTTTTGCTCGCAGCATCCTTTGCCAGACAATCTACATTTCCAAGACACATGCAGCATTGATATCTGTGGCCCACTGGCAGTTTTATTCTCTGATATGCAACCTAAATTTGCCATAGTAGGAACCTTAATTTTTAGCATCATGATGCCATTGGACAGGAATGGAAGACGGATTGTCATAAGTGAGAACATGGTCAGGGAGATTTGAAATGTGTGGAAGAGTAGACACAGAAAATAATGTACTGAAAGAAAATGAAATAAAAGAAGCAACTAGAAATAAAGAGAGTATAAAAGTGACCAAATAAACCAGTGAATTAAATTATGTGGCCAAAATACTACAAAGAAGACCAGATAGGTGTATATACCAGATAAGCTAGTTCAAATTCAGTATTTTCCTTCAATTAAAAATGTTAGAGTATTTTTAAATTCCATTTTGTAATAAGAAATAGAAATTTTGAACTATCATATAGGACATGTATTTAAAAATGTATTTTGGAGAATAAAAATTAAACTTTTTAGTAAAAAATTGGAACATTTAATGTTGATTTAAGAAAACCTTTCAAAGCAATTTCCGAAATTACTGTATTTAAACCCACTTCAGATTCATTTTAATTTCTTCAAAATAATGATTTTAAAGTAACTTTACCTTACTAGAGTATTTTTTCCATTTCATATTTAGCTTGTTTCAAAAAAGCCTGTATTTTCATTTTTTCTATTTTATTTTTCGTTTTGCGGTGGTTAAAACTGGTTTTTTCTCTAGACACCAGCTTTTTTAACATTCTGCTTATCTTAGTTTCTTTTTGAAAATGTCTGTTGTTTGATATACTGAAGAAGAAAATTAGATAAGTGCTCAGGATCTTTATAAAAATAAGAAAGCTTGCATTCATTTTAAATTATTAAAATAAAATGAGATAGGCAGGGAATTTGGGCTTCTTTTTGTTACTTCTTTTCTGCAGTTTCCCATTTCCTGGGGGAAGATACCACGCAATGGTTGAGACAAACTGGATGCAGCTGAGAAGGGATGATATCCAAGAGAGAACAGTGCAAGACCAGCTATTTTATTACGTTGAGTAGAAGAACAGCCAAAGTTCAGAGGGTAAAGGAAATTGCTTCCCCTCGCTTAGAGCAAGCGTGTGCAAATATGCCTGTGGGTGTGTCTGGAAGTTGTTGGCTATGTCATACTAGATAATGTATTTTGTGGAAACTGAAAGACATCCAGTCAAGGAAGCCATGCTGCAGAATCTCTGTTGCTTGTGTTCCTTAGCTGCTGACTGCCAAACAGAACTTCTAAAAACTTTTTTGTTTCTCCTTCATTATATCATGCAGTGTTCTCATGAAGATTTCATGAGCTGGAGGCTGTAGAAATCCATTTCTTCTTCAATAAATCCCATAAATATTGGGTCAGAATATCACACTATAAATCAAGAGAGATTTCCTAAGTTGAAAATAGTATAAAGGGCTTTAATTTTTTACCATTTCAGATATTTCATCATTTATTCATATTACAGCAAGTTACTGCTGCAGTCGTACATTATACAAAAGCACTAGGACCATTTGGGAGAACAAAATAAACACAAAATACAATTGGAATAGACCTACTGCATAGCTTCACTTTAGGTGAGCAAAAATCAGGAAGGAGAGTTTCCATGCTTCAGCAATAATTCTTCATTCTCAGCTTTTACCTGGGATTCTGTAAACACTGGAGAAAAAGCTTGTGAAGGTAATTCAGTCTTCTTTCACTGTGCTCTAATTCATGGGTGAAGAATTCAGTGTAATAATTTAAACAGAAGACCAAATTCAAACATGCAACCTCTTCTTAAAACAAAGGAGGTAATTCAGTTGGGTTAATTGGTTACATACACTTGATTTTTTTGGCAATATTACAAAACTTATTAAACACTGTATTCAAATGGATTATGCTCCATTAAATCGAGTGGATATAGCTCAATAATAACATGACAGATTAAAGACAAGTATTGAAAAGTGATGAGCTTTTACTTTGCCAATTTCATAAAGAGGTGAAATTTCATATGACAAAGAACATAGTTTTATTAGGCAAAATTGCCTTTTTCGAATTGTCAGTTTAATATAGAGAGGTAAAGACATTTAGAGGTATTTTTTATACGAGTCTTACAGATTGATTTGAGCTGGAGAGAGCAATAAAAACGAATGTCTCAATATATGATGTCCCACAGTGTCAGGGGTTGAGGGGCCGAGGTACCCGCTCCTCCACACAGCCACGTACATAGTGCTGTAATCTCACTACACCTGTCAATGGTCAACATCTTAATAGCACCAATGTGAATATTGTCCCATTCATAAAGACTTACTTTTAGCAGAATAATTGCACCTCTCTATTGTCCTGGATCTACAAGTTCAGGAGCTCCATTTTGACAAATATAAGAACTTACTCTCCTAGCTTTACACTGGAACACCATGGAGGCAATGAACGTGCAGCAAGGATCAGAAGAAAATGTCAGTGCCCACAGAATTTCTTTGGTTTTTCAGACCTTCCTGATTTTCCAGTCACTTCACCTCTCAGAATCTTTCGTCTGTAATACTGGGGTGAAAATCTCTAGGAAATAGTTGTGTTGGTTTTTTCAATTTCAGTTTCTGGCACTATCACCTCTTTGTGAAGATGACTTTGAGGCATGTTTTTCAAAACTATTCTTAGGATTTGCTATTTCTGGAAATTAAGCTGATAAAGCTAGAGTCAAACATTTCTGAACTCTAAAAAAATTGAAGATTACTTCAGTATTTTTTTTCCATATATACCCATGAAATTATCATTTTTAAATGGCTTCTATGATCAAGAACTGTTAATAGAGACTACCCACATTTCCTCTACAAACAAAGCTGGGCTGGTGATTCAGAAAGCTGACAAGGAAATATGAATTCCAAATTAACCATATGATGACAAAACATCAGAGTTCACACATCACCACAACATATGAATGTAACTGCCTACATCTTTTTATTTCAGTTCCATAATCATAAGTGCTTATTTTCTTGTTCTTTCAACTCAATAGATCAGAATATCAAAGACTGAAATTTTTCAAACTTGCATTTGACATTTCTGACTAGGTGGAGTTTGCTCCTTCTGTTTATTGGTGGCGACCAGGTTTCAGTCTCATGCTGAGCAGATGCTCTACTAATGCTTTGCACAGTGGTTAATCAAATATTTATGGAGTGCGTGAAGGAAATATACTTACATTTCACTGCAGACGATTGAGTAAGTTCTATACCATTTCCCCAGTGCACAGTCACCTCCAAACACTTTCAAATATTCATGTCCTAATTTGCAAATATCGCAAGGAGTTCTTATCTGGCAAGGCATGCTAGTCCTCTAGCAGAGGAGGAAGAATGAAATAATTCCTTCATGTATAGCAGATATATAATAAAGAATGATTCTGTTCTCTCAATATTGCATGCTCAGTGCCAGCACCTGACTAATTTAGAAATTAATGCTAATCCATAAACTTATGTAATTTTTCTTTCCTTCGTTACAGCTGAAACATTCTGATACTTTGTACGCTCTTGTGTTTTGAAATGCATGGGCGGTTTAATCCTCTATACAATGGAAAAATCTTGGGGAAGTAATACATTAAAAAAGCAATGTGTGCAATATCTTGTCTCTGTCCTCTAAAATGTGGATAAAAGCATTTTGAGGAATCTGAAATTGAGAGATAGGAAAACCAACGTCCTGATTCGGCAGACTCCTTGTAAATAAGGTAGTCTTTCCTCATACAAACTGTTTAATTTAGATTTTGCTGGGTTAGGCACTAATACATAATGTACTATAGTACTAATGTACTATTTTATTATTTCTCATTTGCGTTCTTTTTATGGTGACAGGCAGAATGCTTGATTTGATTTCTAAGTAAAGTTTTAAACATTAGTTGGAATTCTATACATAGTTGGGGTAAATGTGCAGATAACTGATATGGAGTATTATGCATATAAGCAAAATATATATTAAAAAATAAGGATGTATTATTTAAGTCTGAGCTGTCATCAAGCTGGGAGGAACTATAAACATAGTTGAGAGAATTAGAAGACAAAACAGTCTTGAGAAATTGGAGAAGGTATCAGGAAAAACCCCACAATTCACTAAGGAGAAACACCAGGCTTTTACATATAGATTGGGACAATCAGGTCCCAAAATACAGAACGGGAATTACACATTGGGGCAAACAAACTGCAGAAGCTGGTCTGGAGATGATCAAACTGATCATAAATGAGTAACACTGCAATGTGGTAAACAGGCATAGGGGTATTGTCAATGTGTCAAGCAGTCTTTCTGCTCAAGGCATTATCCATCATGCTTCAGTTAGAATACTTTGTATAGATTTTGGTGCTGTGCCACTGAGAGAACCTTGAAAAGACAAGAAGAAAAACCAACATTGACCTGACCTATAAGAGAGACTAAAGAAGTTGTATGTTATGGAGTAGAGCATAGTGACTACACTTTCAACTACATAACATATAGTTCTGTGGGGAAAAGCAAAATTCAGCTATGAAAGGTAAAGACTTCTTCTGTATCAAGTGAGGTTTACAGCAACTTTCTGGAATGGAATATCATGAATATTAGGAAATGCAGAAACAAATTTTTAGGACAATTTTGATTAACTCCTGACAGAAATGGCTTATGGAGCACTGATCCTACTTTTGGTTAGAAGATTAATCAGATCTGCCCAGAGGTTCTCCCAGCCTCTCACTCTGTGAATGTATCCAATAGTTTTACCTTATTGAGCATCGTTCTTTTTTTTTTTCTTTGCTTCTCTTTTCCCTCCTCCAAATTGTGTTTCTACAGCTGGCGGTTTCCTAGAAACAAAAATCAACAGTGGAGACTCCTGTGGTTTTGATTTTCAGAAAACAACATGACAAATTGTCAGCTCCGTGAAGTGGTTTATAATTCAACATGCTTTTTTTTACAGTCAAAATATAGGCTTTTAGAAAGCTTAAAGATGCAAGTAATTAATACCTTAAATGCTGAACGAATGGAGGAATAGAGTGCCTAACTGGATCTCTGCTTTAGCAACCTGAGTGATCAATGTTTCAGAATAGAAATATCTAGAAAAATCTAGTGAAGTATTTTGATACAGTTATGTGTCATCACTATCTGTAGCAATGACGATGGTAGAGTATACCAAAAGAATTTATAATACAATAATTAACGAGTCTACAGACTTTAATTACTTACACATTATCACTTGTCCATGTGTTTCCTCACAGAAAATATAATTACATTTATTGCATACAAATTTAAAAAAATATCTGTTGCTATGCCTGTGAGCTTCATCTTGCATTTCAAAATTCATCACTATACACATATTTTATCACTTTACACAGCTGAGGTGTATCAAACTGGAAGAAGCTGCTCGTCAGTTTTGTACTAACTATAAAAGCCATGATATTTTCTTACAGTTCTGAAAAGATGGGAAAATTTTTAAGTAGGTTTATTATAACCAGAATTTTTGCTCATGAACATGACATGCATTTCCAACAGCAATCCTCATCAAAACTAACTTGCTTTTTGTTATATATCTTGATACAAATAATTAAAAGCAGAAAATTGTGCAACAATATGAAAAGTTCTGTGTGAAAACTTCTAATTTAAAACAGTTTGGTCAAGCATAGGTATTTACAGCACATTAATTGTAATGTGTACTTATGTGACTTTCTTCGCTGATGAATACTCTTGCTTGCTAACAATTTTTTATATTTGTTGTTTCCATCATTTATGAATTTAAGCAAAGAGTATAATAAAAAAAAAATTCTTTTTTTCCTGCAGTTTCATTACTGTATTTGCATTTTCTTCATGATATGACAGAGAGGAGAATGGTTTAATCTTATGATATTCTAATCATACATTGTGAAACACAATCTGAAGCTATTTCATTTCTTCTGAGTAGAAATGCTTTGGAATTTTTCCTCCATAGGAAATTTTGGAGGTTCACTCAGAAAAGATTGTGGATATCAGGACTTCTCACTTAATAGAAATTTTGTTTTTTCATCTTTTATCACAAAACACTAATTTCTTCAAACTATAGGCAATTTTCTTTATCTTATATTTACAGCAGTTAAAACATGGTCTAAGAAAAAAAAAACCCCAACATCACATTTTAGTTACTTTTGGTCAGATATTTCCTATTAAAAAAAAAAGCGCTGTACTCTAGGATTCTTGTTTTGCATGATTTGCATTGTTTTGCATTGAGGAATTTATCTTTTAAAATTTATTTTCTTAGTTATTCTATATAAATAAAACTACTGCTGTGATAAAATGTTAAAAGTACTGAGTAAAGGGAAAAAAGATAGACTAAAGAATTGCAAGGGAAGAAGACATTGATGTAAAAAATTAAGATTTCTGTGAAATTGCTTTCTTCCAGTTGAGAACTTATATTCAAATATATAACAGTCTTTGTCTGTATTATGTAACTGAGTGTGACTTCAGGACATACAGGAGACAATAACCCAAGGAATGGAGGTTTAGCTCCAGCAGATGAATGGAGATTTAGTTCCATCAAATGAAACAGCTATTAAGATGGTTTTACTAGAAAGCAGAGGGAACTGAAGCTGGGTGGGAAATCCAGTTGCTATGCCACAAAGTTCTAAAACAGAATTTATGTGGGAAAGAAAGTAAAGACAAAATCAAAATGATGAAAAATGCTGCATCAAAACAAATTTAAGAACAATATGTTGCATATATAATAAAGCATACACAAACGTTCATGAAACCAGGTATAAAACATGCCTGTGGCAGTGTTAAGGGTCGAAGGACCGAGGTAATAATA
>NW_010449888.1:0-8729 GCF_000710305.1 Buceros rhinoceros silvestris | reverse complement strand
GCCTTAGGTTGAACAAGCTCCCATCGGTACGGTATTGGATATAAATGCCGTCACAGCAGACCTCGACGAACAAGACAGCATTATAGCTTTTATAACCTTGACATAAAAGTACATTTCTTGCTGAGTTTTTAACTTTTTTTCTTTAAGAGTTTCTATCATTTGCATGCAGTTTTGGGATTTAAATATAAAAATTCAAACCTGATAACCTTTGTGTTGATAATGTCTATCTGATAAAGCCTGAATTTTATTAGCGTAATCTTACTGCTGAATTTAAGATGGACACTGAATTTCATATCATATTTCTTTTGTATTACTGTGGATTCTATAAACAGCATTAGCATCCCTGTAGCCATTCAAGATGCAGGTTTTAGTTCTGTTTAAAATGTGACAAAGTTTACTTCTGTCACAGTGTGGGGGAACAACTCTAAGGTCCAAAAGTATTTTCACAGTAGTAAGTGTGTACACTTGTTCATAAAAGTACACAAGGAGAAGAAACTCATTACACTTTCAAACTTTGCAGAAAATTAGGACGTAAAACTATATAGGACACAAAAACTCTTCAGCTTTCATGTTCTGTGCTAGTAAGTGTTTAAAAGAACATCCATCACATTGAGTTGCTGCTCACACACTATTTGGGAGGCATATATCTTAAAAATAGTTTGTGTCTTCTTGTTGATAAAAATAGTTTGTCGAATTCTTGTAAAAAGGATTTACCTACCGGATTGTATTAATTTATCTGCAGACATGTCAGAAGCTAATATTTAGAATGGATTTCAACATAGTTCCCTGAGGAAAAACTGCCTTCCGAAGTATCAGGCATCAGGCTGAATAGGAATGTAACACAGATCTTCCATTCGTTACAAAGTCTTTTCTGATACATAAAATTTCCTGGCTTTAAAGAATATGTCTGGCCAGGTTTATCAACAAGGGATCTTGTTTCCTCATCTTCAGTGTTAGGATGCTTATTAAGTACTTCTAAGGTTTGAGCACTATTTTACCTCACCAAACAGCTAACTGTCGAAATCTATTCAAATTAGTTGAAATACTTTGGCCTTAGCTTTGTGTCTTTTGCAGAAAGTTTTGTCCACAACAGCATGTTTTCCTCTTTTCCTCTAAATTCTTTATTTCCTAATGTACTTAGGGGCAGTTTAAGCTACAACCCCAGTAAGTTGTGGAAGTCCTTGTCCAGCTGTTTGAATGAATCAGTGGAAGCATGTAAGAGGACAGTGATAAGATATATAATACTTCCCTCTGGTTATACTGAATAGGGCATAAACTGCAACACAACTGAGATGTAATCTGAAAGAATTCCCTAAATTTCAAACACTTCCGAAACCAAGCCAGCAAATTTTCGTGTGGATTAAAGGGAAATGTAAAAGGCTGGAGGGAAAGCAGGAGGTTCTTGCCATGGGAAGGCCCCTAATTTAGGAAGAGCTTTAGGATGACCAAGAAGTACACAATAGGGCAGAAGTCACTGAGGCCTGTAAGAGCAATTATTTGCTTTCCAGGCTTGCTCTTTGCGTGTACTGTATGCTATACCCTCTCTGAAAGGGCATTTGCTCCTCTGGGAAAAGACTGAGTGGCCTTTAAGCTGCACACATTACTTTCTTGTGTTCTGGAGGCTACAGAAACGATGTGATTTACAGGCCAAAGGGGCTAAGGCAGACCTTTGGCTTTAAAAACTTTTAATCACAATGCTTAAGTGTTTTGTGGCCAGGACATATCTCCACATCTTGCTGCTGTTTTCTGGCACTAGGGAAGGAGGATAGTAAAGGCTGTTGTATGTCATTTGTGCCTCCTTTGTGAATGGGAGTGCTCTTCCTGAACCTGCCTGATGCAGCTTAATAGCCCAAAAGCACTCTGGCCACATGGTTCCAAGTCACCATGTTAAAACTTGGTCCTAGGAGCCTCTGGTAGAACAAATATGCCATTTTGCTAATTAGTAAAATACTCAGCAATGGAATTTGTAGGCATCTTTAACAATGAAAAAGAAATACAGTTGACAGAGCCATTGCATTCATGGATGTATTACTATGTTTGGTGGGGTTTTTTTAATTTGAAATTATTTTTGCTCGAGTGAGTCTCAAGACTACATGCATAGAATGAACTAAATTCACAATGATAGTAAGAGCAACAATACATCTCCCACATGGACCTCTAAATTATTGAACAAAAAGAAGAATGTTTTGCAACTTTGATTTGGGAATTGTTAATCAGGTCCATAATAGTATGTAGGTCAAAAACCAATTAAAAGAGTCTGACTAGAATTTATGATTAAGCAACCATTAAAAACACTGTTTATTACAGAAAATAAGAAGATGGAATAGAGCCATAAATATGAATTCTTTTTTAGTGTGCTCTGGATACAGTATGACAGTTTGAGGAGCAATAAAGCAGTTAAGTTAGCAATCAATTACTAACTTCAGGAACAGAGAAATAGTTTGGCTGATGAAAAGCTTATTCAGCCCTTGAAAAATACTCCGCTGTCACAATAGTTTATTTGAAATACCATTGTAGCAACCCCAGCTCTGGCTTTTATTTTTTTATCTCCCAAACAAACTGTGTATGGTCAGGATTTTTGTCAGGTTTTGAAGTTTAATCTGTTCTGGCAAGGCAATGGTACTTCACAAATGATAAAAACACAACTCATGCTGTTACTTATCTTGCAGAACCATTTTCTTATCAGAGAGGTTTGCAAAACAAATGAGCAGTTGGATCTCCATTAAGTGTAAAGTTTTGTATAACTGCACCATTGTGACAATAAAGGAACATAGCAACAATTCCCAACGCTTCAGAATGCGCAAAAATTCCAAAGAAGAAATTATATATCTCATCTGATTCCTGATCAACAAATAAAAGTGACTACAATACCTCTTTATTCCATCTTCACTTTTATCTCCATGAAAGATAAATGTAATTTCAATCTATTAGGAACTTGTTGCAAATAAGTCTTTGTCGGTCAGTTGTGCCTGTGCATGCATAAAGTACTTGTAATTCTATCTCTGAAATTTAGTAAACACAATACATTTCACTTTACAAATAATAATAAAAAACCCAATAATTTTTTATTTTGTTCAGCGTTTGTTTGGGTTTTTTTTTAGTTTTTGAGTTTTTTTAAATAAAGGAGAAAAATAATGTTCGATATTAGGTGAAGGATGTTAAAGATAAAACATTCTCTTAAGCTACAAACTGAAATTGAGTTTCAGGTTAATACAGATTAAGTAATCCCAGATGGAAGGGGGACACCGAAGAGATTGTCACTCCTGAAGTTTTCTCAGTTTAATAGGATTACAAATAATGATATGCTCAAATTGCAAAGAGAAGATTCCAGAGGAAACTAGGGGAATCAAATGGATGTTGGAAGAATTACAAGGTGCAACATCTCTCTCATCTTCTTCTAGTGTAGTATGTTTATTCTTTCAGAAAAATCCAATAAGGAAGGGTGACAATGTTGTCTCCTGATGGATCTGTTGTGACAGTAAATATATGAAACTTCAAGATTCTGGGTTTTACAGAAATAAATATGCTAACAGGAAAAGAGATACTATGAAAAGGGGTGGGAAGAGTAGTACATGTCTGTTGAGCTTTTAAAAATTGCCTGGATAAGCTATACTATTTCTGTTACTGATTTTTAATGGATACTTACACATCTTTTCTCAAACAGAAGCCTGAGATATTATGAATATACGTGTTCATATCTCTGATAGTTTGGACAGCAAAGCAAGCCTTCAGAAGAAGGTAGCTTCAACTGAATTATTTAGGAAGAATTGATAGCAATATTTTTGAACCTAGCCCTACAAGTAGCTTCTCAAGATCTGCAATCAGTGCATCATGAGTGTTTTAATTTAAACGATAAACAGGGTGGATACAAGCATGGTATAAATGGTGCTGCTTTGCTAACGATAGAGTAGACTAGAAGCTAAAGGAGAGGATCAACAGCATTTGAGCATACTGCTAATAGATACGGCCCATGAGCTTTTTTTCTGGCCTTGAAGTCAGAGGGAAAACAGACTTGCCATGTTTTCCCTTCATAGCACCTACCCTTCAACCTCCTCTGACCCTGAAAAAAGACAATTATCTTTTGCGTGTACTGTCATTTTTAAGGAAGTATGAAGACTGTCTTGTAGCTCATTACAACGAGATTTTTAACAGCATGAAAGAGAGGATAGGCATGTACAGGATGTCCTGGATATGGCATGAGACATATTAGAGTTGCTAAAGCTGCAAAGCCTGCTATAATAGTATTAGAGGACTGACAAGGGTGACAGGATGCCAGTTTTGACCAGAACTGCCCATAGTTAGTAACTTCTTCCAAGTAGTTTCCCTTGAACTGTGCCTGAGCATTGCCCAGGAGCAGTTGACCGGAAGGGCCATACAGAGAGTCAGTATGAACAATCCCTGCTCAAGGTTCCTCTTCTTTTATGTGAAAGTACAGGCATGAATAAAGAGCTAATCTCTGGCAGCTAATTACACAGACTCCTCCTCTGATTAAGGAACAAACAGTTCAGAACTTTTACAATAGATTTTTATTCTGAATCTCCAGAAGTGACCACCTTTTCTGTAAGGAACAGCCTTTGCATATATCTGAAGTTACCTCGAGATAAAAGTAAATAATGAAGTAAAAAACACCATTATGTTATTAATAATCCTAAATTAATGTAAATTTGCAGTAACAACCAGACGAGATGGGTAGGTTTTAAAACGTCCCCTGTTTCACCATCAGGGAAACAGGACCATATTTACACTTTCAGCTAATTCAGCTCCGCAACTAGCAGGCTAAATTTCAAAGAAACAGTTAAATTTTTATACCATGTTTCAAAAGCCCTGTCTATATTGTCACTACAGCTATGATGTCTAGAACAACTCTGAATAGGAGACAGTCTCATTTGCTATGCCTGATCTCGAATTTTGGCGTGATGATTCCAGTATTTTGTGTAAAACCAAGTAAGACATCTAGAAATAGAATATGCTCTGCACTATTTAAAGATGATAGATGTCTGTGTATATTTGAGAAGATCCTGGTATTTGGTTTCTTTTTTAAACATTAAACAACACTGTATAAGCTTAAAAATAGGCAGTATTCATTTTAATGTTCCCCTGTGATGACTATGAACTTTCCTCTCATGTCCTTCCAGATACTCAGCTGGAGGCCATGTGGACATCCTAGGGCATTTAAAACGGCACTCAAAAACTATTCTTAGCCAACTAACCCACTCTTGAATTCGTTTTATTCACAATTAGAATTTTACAGGACGTGCCAAACAGACTACAGCAAGTCCCAGCTTGAAAAATGAGCTATGCATCTCTATCGATCCTTCTTCATGTCCATGCATTTTCTAAAGGAAATGTTTTGGTTGCAATGTCTTGGCCATATACGTAACTTTCCAAACCAGATTTTATCTGCCTTTAGCCTCATAATAAAATGAGAGCTTTCAATTCACACAGAACTCTATTGTTTCTCATTTTGTGATATTAACAGCAGAAATATTTTTGCTCCCTGAATTCTTCACTGTACCATATATGTCTATCTTAACTTAGTTTATTCTTACTAGTATCTTCTTCTCCAGTTTTCTCAACAACTGCATTACTTTCATCATTAGCTATGACTCTTTAACTGTAAGAATCTACAAATTACCTTTCTGTTTTTACTAACCAGTTTTAAAATTTTGCTACAACAGTCCTGGAAAATATGTGTAACTATTTCAGAAATTATTATACTCCCTTTTGTAGGTATTACATAACCTATTTAGACAGCATGGTCTAAATAGACAAATGACTAGTGTGACTCTAACTGTCACAGTATGCATAGGCTAAAGGGAAGGACATGGAGAACAGATCGCCTGATTCAGTGGACCAAATATTTTAATTCTTAGTAAAGATATATACATGCCTGTTGATTCAGCAAGTTATTAGTCAGAAAAAATACCAGGCTAAGGCACAAGCTATTCATGTCTTAAGTGAAGCAAGCAATGAGAAAATTTCCAAGTCTTTACTGTATACTTATTCTTAAAAAAAGAAATTTACGATTAAAAATTAACCTTGACAAATCAATACATATTTGTTTTATATATATTATATATGTTTATATATATTTGTTTTATACAATTTGTTTTATATTAAAAGTATAGGATATAATACCTACATTTCTATTGCAATAAATTACATGTAGAAAAATTTCATTTAAGATTTGATTATTTATAGGTATTTAATTTCCAGAGAGAGGTGCTACTGTAGAGACAAAACCCACTGTTTTAAAGCAATTTAATTTACAGATCGTGTTCACATCTCTTCTGAAGTCTGCTGGTAGCAAGATTGCATGCTCAGTCAGCTCCCTTAAATGACACACATTGAATCCACCTTATGCTGCTAGGTTCCCTATCTAGAAATGGAGGAGAGAGATGGGCCCTGTCACTTAGACTAATATGTGTGGTGCTATCTAGATTTGTTAATGTAGAAAGGAAGGATCTGGGGCAGAAGATTTCTGTAGTGCCCGTGAGTGAGCCCAGAGAAACACTGCCTGTTGCTCTTGCCTCTGTACATGCTTAGAAAATTCATATTTTTGAATGTAGCATATACACATGTACAAAGCCAAAAGGTCAAGCATGCATCTGGCAATAATGTAAATGTAGCAGCTTCGATCTATCTAAATAATATGTGTCTTGGGGATAGTCTGTAAAACATCTTTTCTATTCAGTGTTATGCAAAATGTCTAGTCACAGTGTGGTGCTATTCTACAGACTTGCATTTTCTGAGTTAGAAAAACAGATAGGCACCTGTAATATTTGAAATAATTGCAGAGGTATTAGGAAACCAAATCTTGTTTTAATAACAATGAAAGAAGCACAGGTAAGAGGAAGTCACAGTGCTACCTATCTGCTTTAATGTAGTTATTTATACCTATCCAAAAAACAGTATTTTTGTTAACATACCGCTTCTGATTCTGGTGACCGCATGGTATGCTTTATGCACGCTTTAGTAATACACACACTGGAAAAAACTATAGTGCTCCAAATACACAATGAACAGTTATGATCCTTGTCTGAAGTTCATAGGATCTGGCACAAATCCCGGCTGCAGGCAGCCCATGTGGAACCAGGATTTTAACCATTTAAACGTGAGTAAGAACTACTTATTTGTAGCATTGCGGATATATGCAATCGGCTTTTACATGAGTACTCACATCTTCATCTGCATTGTGTCACTCTCCTCATGTGTTCTTTGTTTCTAGGTTTGAGGCATAGACAGCCTTGCAGCATTGTTATGCCACCCGCACCCACACATACTCATGTTTTTCCCCATTAATCTTTTTCCCCACTAAATTTTAAATAGACATATCCTCACGCATACCCACAAATGCAAGAGTGCCTATGAGACATGGCACATACATTTACAAGGTGTGAATGGAAAAACTGTGAAGAAGCCACATATCCTTAGAAAAAATGTAGTGTGTAAGACCAGAGAAACAAAGTGGAAATTGTTTTATAGATGTAATTTTGCACACCATCTCACAGATTGCTTAACTAACTAATTATTGTTATTTTTCAATATGTATCTAAAAACTGGAAATTATTGTCTAAATAAAATAAAATAGTAACGCTTAGGATAATTAGCTTGAAGCTCTCAGTTTTTGAGTGCTGAAGGTGTGATAATGTTATTTTTGTGTTCTGTTTCTTGCTGTTTTTAACAAGAAATCTGCCACCACTTGCATATAATAATGATAGGATTTTATTTCTGTATCATGTATCTCTAACAGACCAAAAAGCAATACATCTTGCTCAATGTAGCCTGAAGTATACACGCATTTGATCTCTCTCCAGTCATAGCTGTCAGTGCAGCTGATGTTTACTCATTTAGATGCAGTTGCTTACATTCATTCATGTTTTTAGAGTCTATGGGCTGGGTCTCTAGATGCAGTGTCAGCAAACTGTGGCCCTGCCATAAGACCTGTGTGATCTTCCAGCTTTGGGCAGATGTTTTGGGTGCTATGGAGGTAACTGTCTGTATTTAGATGCATTCATCTTACCTTTGTCATCAAAACTGTTGCACTCTTTAGCCAGAAACCAAAAGAGCACTTGTCCAAAGAATTTCAAAATATTAACTACAATGTGCCAAATTTTTTGATTTACACATAAATATAGTTTTTCTTCAAAAGGAATCAAGCTTATGGGTCTGAGCTTGTTGGCATATTTTATTTGCTTTTAAGTTTTCTCAATGAAATATCTTACTGTCTTGAAAGGTTTTGTCTGGCAATTTAGTTTTTATTGTTGAAAAAGTCCCTTATAAAGCTTTGTTGCTTTCATGGAAAAAAAGAAAAAAAGGAAAAATATTTCATCTCAATCCATATTCATGCATATTAGACTGGCAGTAACTTTTCCTTGTTTTAATAAATGCTAGATCAAGGCTGTTCAATTTCCAGGCCTCGTGGCCTCATCCAATCTGCACAGAATTTCCAATGGAACCACTGCTAGCAAGATGAGAATCCCACACTGATATGCTTCAGAAGCAGAGGGGTGGCATATCCTTGAGAAAAGGGGAGTATTGTTGAGTGCAGGAATGTTCACAAAGTCTGCTGATGCACAGCCCCTGCAAAGAACTCGAGGCTTCATGACAGCTGAATAAATACCTTCCTGACACAGTGCTCCTGGATGTCCAGCCTGGAGGTCATCTGGACCAACTCCCCAGCACAAACAGCACTGAAAAGAGCCTGCGTCCTTCCTTTGTGCACCTTC
>NW_010449887.1:0-8620 GCF_000710305.1 Buceros rhinoceros silvestris | reverse complement strand
GGGGGGGTGGGGGCTGGGTGGATGGGTGTTTTTAACACAAGAGGAGCTTGGTGCTGGCCTCTCTGACTTGGGCACTTGTCCTGGGTCAGACAAAATAGCTTGTCTATCCACTGTCCCACTGGATAGCTGAGACTGATGCTCTGAAAAGGTTTGCAGGACAGGGCTAGGAGGAAGCGGTGTGTCCTCAAAGGTGGTCCCAGCCTTGAAGTTTAGAGAATTAGCTGAGTTTGGTGACATTCAAAGTGGAGATAGTCCAGGTTATTGGAGGAAATGAAAGTGGGCAATGGTGCCGGAGACAGCTCTGACTTATTTCTGCCTTTATTATCTAGGTGGCTTGTCTCTCAAACAAGGAAGAAGGGATGTCAGACGCTGAGAAGCTTGCAGCAGCTTCAGTAGCTTGTGAGGATATTTGGTGCTCACACAGAAGACACAGAGTAGGGCTGATCCAGGGAAACTGATGTATCTCTTTCAGTAGCTACAGGTAGACCCATGGACCCATCTCCCCTCACCCATTGCAAAGGAGTGCCAAGTCCAAGCTGACCTGCTGGGCACCTCTGAAGAGACATGGGGTGTGATGAACTCCTCTTGGGAGGCTCAAAACACAATGGATTTGGGGTTTGTGACCCGGGTTATTAGGGAGACACAGATTGGGTGGATCCTTCTAGACCAAACATCTTCCCTGATTCCAGGTATTCACAGCTGAAAATCCATCTCACGCATCCCCAGTATCGCCATTCCCAGCACACTGAGGCAGCAGCAGCATTGACACCTTGTCCTGTCTCCATCCTGGGGAGGACCATTTGCTCCAGAGCCACCATGGATTGACCCACAGCTCCTACCACTGGACTCTCTTCTGCTGTCCTTTGCTGAGAGCTTTATCACTGCTGAGTAATACAGAGAATTACTCGTGGCAAGGTGCTGCCAGTGACTTCATTCAGGGTGCCTACCTTCGTTTTGCCATTGGAGTCCTTGCTACATTGAAGATGGGAAGGGAAACTGGATTGTTTCTGACAGGAGCACTTTTTCCTCTCTGTTCCCATTACGAATGCCCTATTTCTTGGCATTTGGCCATCTGGGTGAGTTATTCTGGCTTTCAGCCTCTGCGCGGGAGGTGCTGAGTATTGGGCTGCCTGGTGAGCTGGGTTGCCGAATAATACAAAGCTGGAAATCCTCATGCAGATGGATTAGAGGATGTTTCCATTAAAATCCTGACTGACTTTTCACTTTGCAGCATAAACACCAGTGGTGTGAGTGGCAGGATACCGAGGGCTTAGGAAAAATGTTCAGCAGACCTCTGCAAAACTTGTATCCCTGTTTAGCAGACTGGGCAACAGCTGCCGATGTGCAAAGCTGAACGTTGAAGTGATGCAGAAGGTGAGAATGAGTCACAATGCAGGGAGCAGGGGCAGAAAAACAGCAGCAGACTTTAAGATCTATGCTTTATATGCAGAGAGCACAGAATACCCAAAACCAGGCTGTCATTTGGGATCTGGCAAACACAAAACTGTCAGCACAACACTGTGACAGTTTGTCACAAGGATGGAAGGTGGCTGGGATGAAAAATGGCTCCTGGTCCAGCTGCTGGCAGGCGTTTTGGACAGAGAGTGGTAAGCGGGACTGCCAGCGTGGGCATCCACATCCATCTCTCAGGTTGTTAGAGAACATCCCAGCTTGCCACAAAAGCCCGTTCCACGCTGCTGCTGAGCATGTTGTCTATACCTGGCTCCCTGCCCCAGGTAATTTTCTGACCCCCTGCACGCAGCAAAGAAGCTAAAGCCAGTGAGCAATTTAGACTTGACAAAACCAAGGTCTAAGGCTTTGCGTTATAAGGTAAACTCCTTCAGAGGTCAGAGGTAGAGTAGTCCCTGTAGACTGCGGCACCAACATCAGCAGGAGGGCTTATAAGCGCTATAGTGGATTCCTTGCTTTCGCCTTCCACCTCCCTCCCAACAAAAATAAAACCTGACATAACCCCCACATAAAATAGTGTTAAGGTTGTAAAGCATAAATCCGGGAAAATGTCAAATCCGGGACAAGCTGCCAGCAAGGCTGGCAACGCCCCCTCCACTGCACCTCAAACTGCTGATCACACACTGCTTATTCCATTTCCTCCCTATTGCAGAGTACGACAGCAAGAGCATTTCCAGAACAAAAGCCCTACCACAAGCTGATGAATACAGGTGAACCAGTAGATATTCCCTTAACCTTGTTCTTGGAAGCAGCTGAACAGTTTCTGTAGATGAGGTCGATCTGAGGTAAAGCATGTGCATAGAGAATTTTAGACTATCTGGTTTTAGCCTCACAAAGTTATAAGTTTCTCCAAACAAGCTCTTGTAGCGGAACGTGTTGTGGGTCCGAACGACAGGTGTTTGTACTTGCTCTGTGTATAATATCCGTGTTTACACAGATCAACATCTAGGGCCCTTCAACAATCGCTTAAAGATTCATGAAACCAGTGAAATCACAACTCATAATCACATTCTTGAAACAGAGTGATCTTTGATTGCCTTCCACCAACCCCGAGCCTAGCTTAAGTCAGGCCTTACAAGCCACGTTTTTGCTTCCTGAGACTGATCCTTTTCTCTTTCCATCCCGTTCAGTGCGAGGAATAGCCTTGTCATGCTGTGGGTGGCCAAGGGTGGTTTATCATGCTCTGGAGTCGGCTTGCCCATGACAGGCTTGCAACGAGCAAGAGCAGAAGGTCTTCATGTTGCACGATCTCCTTCACTTTGCTTTCTGCATGATGTATGATAGAAGTCAACGGTGAAGGTAAACCGGAGACGTTCCTTAGAAGAGATGCACTGAGGGTTGTTAAATGTGTGGAAACTCTGCCTGGTTCAGGAAGCCACAAAGGGCAGGATGTTGGGATTGTGCTCAGGACACGTTTTGTCGTGGCATTGGCAAGTTCCCACAGACCTTGAAAGGAAAGGTGCTGTGAGGAATATGTCTTGCTCACAGCAAGACCCTTTTGCCATGTCTACAAGGGCTGTAAGAGAGAAGTGGAAATCTCTCCATCTGTCCAGCCAAATATCCTGTCTGCCTTTCCTTCCTTCATTGAAATGCTGCCCATGGACAGCAGCGAGTCTGGACTTGAAACACCTCGGCGATCTGAGGCAGCATCCTGCTTTTGGATGAAGACAGAGAAGCCCTGCGGTGAATAAGGACTGGATTTCAACCAGTTCTTTTGAAGATCTGGCTCTTTATGTCACAGTGGGAGTTGCCTGATGCCTTGTGGTCAGGAACAAATCTGGCTCTTTTTTTTTTAATTTTTTTTATTTTTTTTTTTTATTTCTAGCAGGAGCTCAGCTCTTTGAAATCTCTGGCCTGATCTAACTTGTTAAAAAATCACATGGGCAGCCTAAGGCAGAGACAAGTTTTGAAAATCTTTCCCAAATCTAGTGATTGAAGGAGAGGGAAAGATGTCTCCTCGGGAAAACTGCTTTTCAGGGGCCTGACTACCTCATCCACATTAGATGAGGAAATGGGTCCTGTCTAAGCTGCTCTTTGGGAAGTGGAATATGTAAGAGATTTAATGTGCTGGAGAAGGCACCTTACATCCACCAGCAGGTGAGGAACATTTGCTTGGAAGACTTTTAAGGAAGCTGGGCAGGATGCTTCCCAGACCCAGTCTCGTCTCACCCAGCCTTAACCTTGTCTCCTGAAGGTCCTGATCTCCTCCCAGTGACTAGAGAGGGAGTTTACGCCAGTTTGAACTATATTCAGTTTGAACTATATATAGTCCAGGCAACAAGTGATATACCTGCATCAAAAATTCTCTACTCCACATCCATGGTGAATCTCTGGCCCACATTCCGGAGGTCTTTTAAAATATGAAGATACCAGGGATTTGAAACAATCGAACCCTTAGGAAAAGAAGTTCTCTGGCAGTGTTGCAGAAGATGGTCTCATCTGGTGTGTGACAGCTGAATGACACTGGCACTGGCAAGTCGAACTTGGCAAGGAAGGGCAGTTTTGCAAGAGATTTAACTCTGCCTATAGCAGTGGGGTGGTGGGGGAGAGGGTGAAATGGGGAGAAGGCTCCTTTGCAGCCAGTTTAACTTACTGTCTAAGAGGAATTAAATGATGGCTATTTCTCACTTGACTTTTATATGGGCTTTTATGAGGAGAAGCTCCTGTGCAGGACTCAATCTGGGCTAATGTGCGTGTCTGCACAGCTCTGGGTGGAACAGAAGAGCTGTGATCTTCACTGCTGGTCTTGTATTCGTGTACGAGCAGAGTCCAGACGTGGACTCCAGTTTAGAGACATGGGCACATGGGCATCTTAAAACACTTCTGGATCTGGAGAGCCAGTTAAATGTCTTGGCAGACAGCCCACGCAACACGTATAGAGCGACTAGACCCAGTACAGCCACTCAACATGAATTGACACAGTAGCTGTCAGACCCCCTGCGGGTCTGGTCAGGATCTGAGCTCCAGGTCCTGGGATCTGTCCATACTGACAGAATGGGAGACTGTTTTCCAAGAAGCAGAAGTTACAAAAGACCTAGTAGTAAGCTGACAAGAGCTCTCTGCCCCAGGGCCAAAAAGGTTTATGCCATCCTTGGTCTTACAAATAACGGATGCTTTAGGGAGAAAAAGGAGCTTGTATCACCTCTGCTTTTGGAAGCACCAAGTGGTTCTGCTTTTGGAACCACTGCAAAAGCTACAGGAAGGCTGGGATCAACAGTTGACTGAAGAGTGTTGAGAGAAAAGCCAAGAAAATGCTGAAGGGGTTGGGAACCTTCTTATTGTGAGAAGCTCCAGGATCTCACTGAGTTAAGCCTAACAAAGAGAGGATTAAGGAGTGACTTCATGCCAGCCCGTGCATGTCTGTGTGGAGACCAGAAACAGATGACTGAGGCTTTCTGGTCCTGCAGACTGGAAGTTCAAGCTAGACAAATCAGACCAGAAAAAGATGTGATTTTTTTTTAACGATGAGGGTAATTGATCATAGGAGCAGCAAACAAAGGCTGGGTTGAGTTCTCCATCTCTAGTGATATTTGCCCTGGTGTGGGCTGTGTTTCAAAAGGAGGGATTCTCATTTGATCTCAGTTATTGGATCTGAAGTGGGGTTTAGTGCTGTCACAAAGCTCAAGGACTAGGATGAGCGGCAGGTCGGTGAAAATTATCGCAATAGATTTTTTCATCCTTTGCTGAAAAATCTATGAAGTCCCAAATGCAGCTGAATTTTTGCGGGGTGGGGAGCGGGGGTGGGGAGGCAACAGGGAATTGAATCGGTTATAAGCTGTTACAGATAGTGCAGCGGACAGAATAAATCATCATAATCAAAACAGAACTGCCTTAGGACACTGAAATCTGAACAATGAGCCTTCACATAAATCCACTCCACTTATTAGGCAGAAAAGCCCAGATAGTCAATATTCACATTAAACATCCATCAAAAAGTGCTTCGCAGATTGCACTCCCATTTGGGAATTTCTCCATTTCATTGTCAATAGAAGCTCTACGTCTGATGACTGCGATGGGATAACACCACCCCCATGGGATGTAAAATCACCTGGGGAAGGGATGCTCAGACAGATGGAGACAGCTTGGAGAGCTCTGCTCATATGCAGCAGTTGCATGTCATTTCACAGCCAAAGGCGTCACTCCTCTGATGGAAGCTAGTAATAACTTCCCATGATGTCTGCAAGGAGGCAAATTTGGGCTTCCAGCAACCAGCCAGCTGAGGAGGCACATTGGCCATCTGTAAGGGAAGATCTGGAGATGGTGGAGGTGATTGTCACAGACTAATGGCTGGAACAATCTCATCCCTGCAGCACTACAAGGGGAGGGTGACATCCCCTTATGCATCCACCCTTCCGACCACGGCACATGGAAGCAGTCTGCCAACTTCTTCTCTTCCCTTCTCTCTGCCACATCAAGGATGTTTTTAAACACCAATGATTTTCAATGACCATTGGAGGTGTCTGACCCAGGGCCAAGGCAAGTTTTGATAAGAAGAGGGTGAAGCACCTAAGTAGCAGGAGTGAGGGCTGAGCACATTACAGGTCACAGCTATGACCACTGGTGCCACATCCCATGTTTCAACACAAGCTTAAAGGCCACCAATGCCATAAAGATGCAAGGAGTTGGTTGATATTTTTCTAAGAGATCTAATGCAGGTAAAAGGGGTGGAAAAGGGGGTCGGGAAAAAAAATGGAAAATGGAGATATAATAATTTGTACCACAAAGTGGGGATCACTGTCAACACTCCAGATCACGCGTGGTAGGGAGCAATAAACATTCCTGGAAACTTTTGGTTCTAAGCTCTCTGAACCTCAATTCTCCACTTGTATGTGGGGATAATGTACTCAAAGGATGCAACGATTAGTTAATTAATGGGTTGTGACATACTCTGATGCTGTGATAATGAGCGCTGCTAGGAAATCTGTGATTAAGGCTCTGGTTCAGTGTATTTTATTTAGATCGCTAACCTGGGGGATGGGTTCAGCTCCTGAGGCCACCTGAGCTTTCCACCCTTTTCTGTCGCCTGCACAGGGATTTCAGTACTCTTCTTCAGAGACAGGTGACAGCCTCCCCCGAAACCACAACGTAAGATGTTGGCATGTGTGTGTATGAGACAGATCACTAATTTACGGTGGATATCCTCCAGCTGTCCTGCTGGGACTGGGACTCCGTGTCCTCAGCAAGGATTGGACAGTGTATGGTAGAGAAATCTTGGAGCTACATCCTGCACAAGGAGAGACGAAGCCATCGAGTTTTCTTGGGGAGCACCTAGGAAGTTTGATTAGTCTGAGTGATGCACAGCTCTCAGAAGGGGTGGAAATGTCACATCATCCTACACCTGGAGCTGCCTGTATCACATCATGTACACACATACACATACAGACAAAAATCGAGAGGCAAAATCATGCTGAGCCCCGTGAAACCAGAAGGATGCAGGGCTGAGCTTTGGGGCTGGGAAAGCCAAGCACAGCTGACAAGGAGCCATGGCCTGATCACCAGCAATACAACAGAGGTCAGGTGATATTGAGCAAGGGTCTATCGTGTTTAGTTCTTTGCTTTGGGCAGCTGTTGAGGGAAATGAGGTCAGACTCATGAGGAATTGGAAACAGGATGGTCCAAAGCAGCTGACAGTCCTGAGTCTGCTGAGAAAGGACCAGCAACCAAGGTCACTGTGCAAGCATGGACTGGGGCGGTGTGAGGCATGCAGGCTGAAGGCAGCATCCTTCCCTTGCCCTTCCCAAGGGGCAAAGGAGGGCAGGAAGCCAGTGGGCCCAAAGGCCCCCATGAGTCACCAGAGCCCTCAGAGACGTCTCACAGGGGAAATGCCTCCTTGAAGCCTTCTGTGAGTCAGGCCTGCCACTGAGCTGATGATTTGGAGGCTTTGAAGTGATGGAGGATGAATGCAAAGGGAACAAACGTCCTTTCTGCGTCCGCTCTGCTGGCGGCCTCTTTCACAAGCTCCTTGACCTGGAAATCGTTGCAAGCTCCTCTTGTTATGTGAAATGTCCTCAAAACTTCTCAGTAACATCCCTTCTGTTTCACTTCTGCCGCAAGAGCACATAGCAACCCTGTGCAGGGCTCTGGCCACCTTGCTGGTGATGCTGAGGCTGGGGTGGCTGCTTCCCCAGCATGAACCGGCTGAGTGCATTCTTCACTTGCAGCTAGTGCAGAGAACGTGTCTTGCTCAGGAGCGGCAGAGCTGTGTGGGGCTGCAGATCATGCCCTGTCCTCTTAGGCTTGCAGAAATACAAGATTGCAGGGTGTTAAGGGGATGCCTCACCCCACCAGGCTGGCCCAGGGTTGGAGCAGGAGTCTGGGGCTCTTCTGGGCTGTAAATTACTTCTGCACATAACACTGCTGCCCCCGCTTCCTGCTCTAATTAATGGACCTTTCTTGGGTAGTTCCTCCTTTGCACTGGGTTGGTGGATCTTCCAGATATCACTTTGTGGAGGCTTTTCTTTCATTGACTCTAGTTTTCACTTTGCTGAGGCTTTTCTTTCATTAACTTTTTAAAGTCAAGTCACAGGGGCTTGAAAGAAGATGACTCATCTCCTTAGAAGTCCCGGCAGCTCTTATCTCCTCTTTGGCACCAGCTGGGAGGTGGGAAAGAGGGAAGGGGAGTTAAAAAAAGAAATCAATACATCTTTTGTATGATGTTCCACAGCTCACCTGTTCTCTGTGCTCTATTTACTCTCCCTCTCAACTGGGGAAGAGAAGGTAATTTACTTGGTGGCAATACTTCTGCCCTTTTAGTCTATAAAAGCCTTAATTTATTAGCAGTAGACCTGAAAAAAAGCAGTAGGATGGGAGTAGCTGTTTTTGAAGGGGTTTGGGCTATGAGGAAGGAATATTTCCTCCCCTTTTTATGTATAAAGATACATCGCAATATACACTGACGGTACTGGCCAGTATGAGGGTGGCCTACAAAATCGTGGTGCTCACAGAGAACATGGATAACATTGATGATTCAAAGTCTTCTCCAGGATGAAAAATAGGATGTAACAGGTGATAGACTCCCAAAACACAGAGCATGTGCCCCAAGCAGCAGGTAGTTAAGTTGATGGCTCTTTTCTGTGGGATGTTGTGGATGCCTGTCGCGGTTTGAGAAGGGGGGCTGTCTCCCCCGTACCGAAAGGATGCGACGAACTGG
>NW_010449886.1:0-8235 GCF_000710305.1 Buceros rhinoceros silvestris | reverse complement strand
TTCCAACCAGGTGATTCTATGATTCTATGACACTACCAATAACTACACCCTAAACAAAAACGTGCTCCCCAATAAGCATGTGTGAATGCGTGTGTGTCTACAGACCAGGCTGCAGTATTTACAAACTTGAAAATTTAATCTTAAATTTAAGACTGTGAGAAAGAAGCCACCTTTTTAAATGTGCCCACCTCCTATTACTTAACTAATATGAAAGTCAGTATTTTAAGTTATGTAGGTCACTTAATTTGGTGTTCAGGTTCAGTGTTTTGAAAATATTCGGGCATGTAAAGATGCGGATATGCAAGTTGTGAACTTTTCCAGGGGACTGTCCAAATGCAAAGGTTTGTAAAAAATTTAGTTGTGGGTCATGTTCAATGACAGACGTGCACTTAAGTCCTGCACAATGTATAGAGCAAGGATTTTCTGGAGCACGATAATCCCACATCCCAGATGGATTACAAAATCCTGAATATCAGTGTAGCAACTGTGTTCTTATGAACACTTCTCTCATCCCATATGTGAGATATGGAGTTTTCTGTTCTTTTTCCAAACTACAGCTCTCTGATCTCATGTGTGCTATATGAGAAGACCCAATGAAGGGGCATATTGACTTTGCTTCTTCAAAAAAGAGAAACAAAGACAGAAAGTAACCTGCTTACCCTTTTTGAAGGCTTTCAACGATCAGTTCAGAGTAAAAATTAAGAGCCTCAAAGATCTAGCCAGTAGGAAAAACTGGTCACAGGGACTTCAATGGGATTTAAATAAGTTGGAATGTTTATCTTTAGATTTATACAATTTCATTTGGCACCTAACCTTAAACTACGCAAATTAGAACATTTTAGCCAAATTGTATTTGCAGTTGGCAAGTATTTGTCATTTTTAGATACATGCCTACCAGTTGAGATAATTTGTATGAGCTGGCAAAGAACATTACATTAGCAATTGGCAACTTTCTTCCTAACTGTGTACTTTGGAACAATGAACAGGAAAACAGAAGAAGATTGGCCTTTTTTCCTATGATTAATATGTGAAATTTCTAGTGCATGGAAAAGCCACAGAAAGGTCTTGAAATTTCAAAATAAAGTAAATAACGTGTTGTATTTTATTTTACAAATGATAATGTAAATCACACATAAACATAATGAGGATTTTAAATAATATGTCCCTTAGCTGTGAACTTAGGTAACATTTAGAATCAAACTGAGGAGACTAGAATAGGAATGTCTTTGTCTTCTCCCAATAAAAAGAAATGTTTTATTATATTGAAAATGGACAGTAGAACATATGCAGCCTTTTTGGTGGGTAAGGAGTGAAAACTCTGAATGTCCAGCTGTCTCTAATCTTTTCCTCTAATCTTTCAGTCATCCCATGCTTTCTTAGGCAATCTTCTGCAAACGTGGACCTGGCCCTTCTGTCTTTGTTGCCCTGCCTCCCACATGCTGGTGAGATTGCTGCTGATCCCCACCCACTAGAAGCTAAACCTGTCGGTCAATGGTTGGTGAGTAACAGTTGCTCTTTCTCTATCCAGGGCCATTGGATGACAAGCCTTAAATCCCTCCCATCTTAAATGCTGAGCAGTCTATTCGCTGTTCTTACAAATCCCCAGAGCCTTTGCAATTCAATAGCCAAAAGCTGAGAAACTTACGTAAGTGAACCTTATTAGTAATAGGTGCTAACAATACTATCTTTGTTTTACAAGGAAAGAGAACAGCTTGCTAGACATTCAGCATGAATTAGCATTATCGTTTTGTGAAATCTTGTTTTTAAATTCCTGATAAATTATTTGCTGAAGTTACCTAAAGCTTGCCTACGTTTCTGAAGCTTGATAAAACTTTTAAAGATACTAGTGATGTAGCAAAGAGCGATCTTACAACCTTATTTGTTCTCAAGAAAACTGAAACCAGTCAGCTAATATGATCACTGAACATCATTCTGCAGAGAGACATTTTGTGGAAAAAAAAAATCCTGCACAATACCCTTATGGTTTAGACCATTTGTATTAGCAAACTGAAGAACTTGCTCTATGATCGACTGAACCAATTTTTTTTTCCCTCACAGATTTGTAATTTTATCACTAAAATGCTACTCTTCCTACAAGTGTAGCATTAACACCAGAATTTCCACATGTTTAAGAGATATCCTTCATTCTTTACGTAGTCCTAAATTACTCATGTTGATTGGCTGGAGAGGTCATATTGTTCATACATGATGATTAACAGCTAATGTCAAATGCTGTGTCAAAGGCTGATTTTCACCTTTTCTCATTGCAGACACAGAAATTGTAATTTAGTCTTTCTGAAAACTGTCCTACTTCCACATTGTGTTGCGAATGTCCATTGCAACCATTTTGCATTTGTTGTAAAAATTATTTGAGGGAGTTTGTTGGACAGATGAATGTAGCTAAAATAGTCATACCCTTTTTCTAATAGCTAATGTAAGCAAAATATTTAATTTGTTATCTCTGATTTAACTTGAAAGATGAGATACTCTTCTTGGTTTTCACAGCAAATAGGCTTTTAAGATGAGATTCTAGAAACATAATTAATCCTAAAAAATTCCAGCTTATAAGAAAGTGTACATCTGAACAACTGTCCTGGTTTGCTAACCTTTAACTACTAACTAATTTCAGACCTTCTGAAATCAGAAGTTATTACCCAAAATGAATGCTATGGTGACTTCTGTGAGACTGGCCTTTATCCAGTTACTGGTACACATAGCCAAGTCAGAATATCCATTACCTATTACTAACTGGTAGGCCAATTCACGAAGAAGATTGAAAGGACCTGGTGATAGGTGCTCCTTTGATCCTCAGTGACAGTCTATACAAAATGGGGTTGAGATGCCACAGTTGTGTGAGTAAAGATCATTCATGTTAATATAGTTTTACACTAATTTGTTGGTGGTGTATTTCATGTATCTTCTCAAAACAGATTCAGTAGGCAATAGAAATATTTTAATCTAAAATATGTTTTGACAGAAGAAGGGTCTGTTTTGTAGCTCAGTATTCAGCTGATAACAGATTGCTCAGTTTGCTTCAGTTCCACTGTTCATGAACAAATGGAATACCCAATTTATTGATTTTACAGTTTTAACAGAAAATCTGCTTCAGTTCTCTCTGGAAGGGTACAAGTCACTGCAAATGGTCAAGAATTTTAGGAACTTGGTTTGGATAATGTTACATTTGTCTCATGGGAAACCTAATTCAGAGACCATGTTAAAATATTCCCAGTATACTTACAGCACCATAAATACTGTGAAAGAGGAATGAATTTCCATTACTGACAAAATAAAAAACTTTGCCTTTACAGAGGAGGATAAATGTCAATCTCCTCACCTTGCCTTGCATTCACAAGAGGTTGCCATTAAAGGGAAAATAGCACAACTTGGACATACTAGTGCAAATCGACAGAAGCGGTAGTTGAAATCCCAGATGAGCAGAATAGTTTTAGGGTGTGCAAGCTCAAAACCAGTCCGTCCCCCACCCTACCTCCTGCTCCTTTTGTGTAGCCTTCAGCTGGCTGTCAAGGTAGGAAAGGAAAGGGCATGGAGGTGACTTAGCTTTGCTCCCCTGGAGGCTGTCTGCTTAGGCAAATTGCATTTACTCCTTGCCTGTTTAACGCTGTAGGGGCACAAGATTGACTGAGCTGCTTCTGCTTTCTGCATTTGCTCTTCAGTCTGATAATGTCAGAATGATTAAATTGGCAGCACCAGCTTTTGCAGTTTGATCTGGAAATCTCGTAGTATTTAATGCCATGTTTGAAAGTGTCCATTCCACTATGGATCAAAATTATCTTTTTATTAAAAAGAGTAGAAAGGCAGAAACAGAGCTCTAGCTTTCATGGCTTGATGTTGCATCCTGAAGGAATTCTGGAGGCTCTGAATCTAAAACCAAACAGCTCCAAGCTCTTCTTTTTGCTTTTCATCTTGCCTTAATCCCATAAGATGTGTCTAAAGAGCTTGACTCAGGAGTATTAAACATTTAAAATAAGCAGTTTGGATGAGCATTTGCACTGCATGTGGAGAATGGAGAGCAAAAAAGGTAGATCAGAAGACAGCCACATTGTAAGACTTATCAAGTGAGTAATAGAAAAGCCTTCAGTTACTTATTCAGACACAGAAGGACTCCCTGAAACATGTCTTGGACACAAAGGCAGGATAAAGTGCAGGAAAGACATGGCTATTTCTCCCTCTGCTGAAAGAATGAGCCAGGGGAGATCTAAGACCTCTTGCTCTGCCCTGTCAAAAAGCAGGCAGACAGAGCACAGCGTGGGAAGAAAGCTGCACATCTTTCAGATGTTCACAGTAATGTTCTTGGAGACCCAAGGAAGAATTGTCATACCCAGGATGCAAAGATACTGAGGAAAGTGAAGATAAATAGCAAAGGGTATGGAATTGATATGCTTAAAGTGCTTTCAAATCTAGTAGTGAATTAAATTACTTCAGATAAAGGCACTTTCCTTCTGAGTTAGTTTGTCTATATAGCAGTTGAACACAAATTCAGTTATATGCATTGACAGCACAGCTTAAGTTGATCCCTTTTATCTTTCTTGCATGTCTCACAAATGGTGTGTCCCTCCCAGGCATGGTATGGATGCACCCAAGCTCTCTCTGACTGTCCTAGGCCCAGATCTGGAAGTGGGAAAGTGTTTTGGAGGTGTATTGACACTGACTGAATGTAAGCCAGTATGGGTCCAGATGCAGTGTAACGGGGTTGTCTTGGCACAGTGCCCAAGTGGCCTCAAGCACTAGAGCTTTTAGTATCTTAGTGGCACCATTGCAAAAAGATGGTATATGTCTCCTCATCAAATATAAAGCAGTTTTGCTTTTGTCTGTCAAGAACTTGCTGAGAAGATACTTATGTGACTGACTCAATCTTTATGTCTAAATTAATTCTTTACTGTCACATAAAGCCTTGCAATAAGTTTCCATACTCTGTCTTGGATCAGTATGGTTCTTCTTTTCTCACGCTTGTTGTTTGAAAAAGAACTTAACAGCGCTTGTGATTAGGAACTCAGATATGTATCTAGCTTTTAATCTCCTGTTTATTTATTTGTTTGTTTATTTATTTATGTGAAATAGCCATTTGCCAAGTTTCTATTCCTCCCATAAGATGGATTATTCATTATCTGTATTATTCTAATAAGCCTCTTCTGTCTCCATTCCAGTTTAAAATACATTTCTGAGATACAAATGACTAGAACTATGTCAAATATTCTACCCTAGCTCATACCAATGCTGTGCATAATGTAGAAAGCAGCAGCACTTCCTTATATTCAGTGAAAATGATAGTTGTTTTTCCTCTTCCTACACCCACATCACACTGGCAACCTTCCTGACATCTTTTTGTTGACTACTCTATCCTGTTTCATATGCTACTCTTTCACCTCCAGCTAATAAACATCCAGTTTTCAGAAAAAGCTTTTGTCAGCAGTTACTAAGAAGATGTCTGTGTGCTTTGTACTATGCAAAACCATTGCTGCTGGTCTGTCTTAAATGTGTTAGAGGACATACTTTCTGTATAGTAAGATAGTCCTCAACAGTATCTTCATTTGGCAGTCAGCTAAAATCTCATGAGCACGCATCACATTCTCTCACTGATGACAATGCTGTGCAGGATCAGTCTGATGGGTATGCAATGATAATTTTGTCTTGGGACTTCTTTTTCAATACATGCCCACTTTAGCCTTCTGCTTAGTTTTTGCCTTATCTGTCTTCCAGTTCCTATATTAACACTCTTCCTGAACTCCTTAAACAATAACTTCCTGTGTGGTAAAGTACCAAATGATTTACCATAATCTATGCTCTTAGAAACATGACATTTATCTTACATGGAAGTTAACTTGTTGAGTGTAAATTATGCCAGCCTAACTTCATATGTGCCTCTGATAAAGAAAACCACATTACAGTTCAGCTTTCTTTCCATTTCCCTCCACAGCTCGTTTTTCTTGACTTTAAAAATCTGTGCTAAGAGCTACCGTAGGGGCTACCAAATGCAGCCACCTAGATCATTTCACCAGTTCCTTCCCAAAAAACTTTCTGCAATTAGATATGCTGTCTCCAGTGAGAGGGCAGGTTCTCTCATCTTCACGTCAAACATTCCCAAACTGATTCCCAAACTAATTTCCAAACTGATAGAATCATTAAAACCATCTGCCACTGAACTTGCAATTTCATGTGTGCTTCTTTTTAGAGTCTTTGCTAGTCCTTTTTTCCTTCCTTCTCCTTTTTCCTTCATTTCACCACAGTCGGCAGCCCAAACTCTGCTTTCACTTTGAATATGGTAATGAAATTACTATTCCTACTCTCATTCCTGATTAGGTACCCCACCATTGCCCTCACAATCTTCATTTCTACCGAAAACTGAAGTACTGATTTAGTACACAGGACATTCCCTTACACATCTTTAATAATCCTTCTTTTCCCAGCCTGTATTTCTGTCTTTGTTCCTCTCTTGTATAGCTGGTAAACACATCATTAACATTTGTTTTCCTTCCAAGGTAAAACTTAATTAGCCTTTAAAGTAAATTTTTTAAAAAATTTTTTCCTAACCTTAAAGACAGAACCCTCTTAGCTTATCACAGTCTTCACAGAATCATAAAATTATAATAATCTTTTTGGGCTCCAATTCTGTTTGTCCTTTTAGCATCCTGTCTTATGTATTTATTAAATTTCTAGAAATCTTCTCCTTGCTTGGAAGTCTGGCTCTGGGTGGCAGTCGCACTTAGACCTCATGTAATTCTGCTTGTACTCAAATCCATAAGCTGCTCTTCCTAGTCAATTTCACCAATTTGTACCAAGCTTCCCAAAATTTCTGACTGTAAAACCAAAAATCTGTATGTCATGTAATCCAAAGTGATTTGATCCAATCGCTTTAGTCCAGCATTATCTCCTACAACAAGGTCGTTTATACGTTACTCGTTGCTTTCCAAAATTAAGTTTGGTATGAAATCCTGTTAGCTCATTGTGGTGGACTGACACCATCCAGCAACTAAGCAACCACCCACTCGGCGTTAAATAGTATGGAATATTCCTTTGGTCATTTTGTGCTTTGTCCCCTCCCAGCTCTTGCCCACCTTCTGTCCTACCCTCTTGGGGGCGCAGAGTAGGAAAAACAAAACCTTGATGCTGTGCAAGCACTACTCATCAATAACCAAAAAACTGATGTGTTACCAACATTGACATAGACACAAATCCGAAACACACCACCATACGGGCTATTATGAAGAAAATTGACTCCATCCCAGCCAGAACCATTATATTCATTAACAGAGAAATCAATCAGCTGTCACATTCGACATTTATGATCCTAGCATGTTTATGTTTTTTAGAATTTCCATATCTCAGATCTGGCCATTATGTGGTACTCATGACTTCTGGTTTTGTAAGTTATATATTCTTTAGGGATGACAAAGACAATATAGACAAGTAAAACCTTAAATGCCCCAAATTCCAAGACAAATGTTAAAAATTAATATCTGGAAAGTTTTTAATATGTCAGTTTTCAAATCCATCTCATCTTGTTGTGGGTCCTTGAATTTTAGACATATGACATTGCACGTCATCTCACATTTTATTTTCTTTTATGGAAATTTCTTGGAGCACACTGCAATCTCTACAAGGCTATTCTGTTGGATAGCAGCTTCTCTCTTTGATTCTTCAATTAGTGTAAATATAGTAGGGTTGAACATAACTATGATCACAGTGGTTTTTCCATCCTATGCCATGGAGAATATGCTTTGCAACATTGTGCTAAGAGCAGAAAGGATCTTTACCATTTTCCATTCCCTCAGATGAATATTTAAGTCTCAGAGCAACAAGTTGTCAGTATTATTTTGGTAGTAAAAAGGATAAGAGAGATACTTATATATAATGGCAAACTTGACAGTGACAGCTATGTTAAGAAGCGTAACTCTTCACAGCTAATAAGGACAGGACGTGTCACTTATTTTGCACCATCATTTAAAAATAATGTGTTCTTTTTCTTCATATTTCTGTAAATCAGCATTGTGTATACTGATTCCTAAGTTTCATCTGTGTTAGAAGTTTTTATTTTGTTTCCCTTTGTGATATATTATGTTGTGCTTCTTTTATTAAGCATATTATTCACATCTTGAAAGCCAAGGTTGTCTGTGTGGGTTTGGATACCCAGAATTATAGTACTGCATTTCCCTGCTGTTCAGGGCTCTGCACATGCTCCTGAATTGAGTAGGGCCAAGAAAATGTGCTATAGCTTTG
>NW_010449885.1:0-8368 GCF_000710305.1 Buceros rhinoceros silvestris | reverse complement strand
CCTGCGTGGTGCAGAAAAGTGAAATTGGGGTGCAAAGACTCAAAACCTGGCTAGCAGCTTCAGCTCTTTTTCTTCAGCTTAACTGAGCTTAGGATGGTCAGGCCTAACTGAAGTCTTCTCAAGCACCTTACCACACCACAGCAAGCTTGACCCCCATGCAATCCAGGAGAAGGGATGCAGGAAACTTTCTTTTCCATCTGTAATGTCTGTTAGGCAGATTGTGAGTTCTGCTCTCCCAGAGCAGACAGGATAAAAGTGCCATGCTGTCCTTCCCCAAACGAATGGCAAGGTTTATTTCAATAGATGGTTTTGCAAATTATTAAATGAAATTAAATTACCTCATTATTTTAATGTAATCAAAGTTCAGAAGGATGCAGGAACTTTTCTTATCTAAACAAGCAGTAGTGCAATGGCCCTGGAACCTTGGTGGGGAAACCAGGCAAAACCTAGCCTTTCCAGGACGCCGGTGAGTATGTTAATGTACTCCCTTATTTACCACTGTACTTCATACAATAAAGACTTTACATTCAGAAAGTCCCTCTACTGTTTTTGCATAACCAGAATAAATCAAATCAGTTTATGGGTTTTTTAAAGATAAGTTAGACTTAAACACAGATTGCATTTAGCTGGGAGAAAGGCAATGAGAGAAGGGCTTGAAAGGGGGAACAGAGACACAGAAGTATGGTGGTGGTCTGGTTGGGAGACCTGGACCCAGTGTGCAGGGAAAGGCAGAAGAAAAAGGGCACAAGGGATCTGTCACGTTTGGAAGAGGTGGTGTGGGCTATGGGAGACAGTGGAAGGGAGGGCAAGGTGAAAAGGGAATAAAATTGTTGTGTCCTGCTTGGAAGAGGTGAAGTGTGATATTGCCTGGAATAGGGAAGTAGATAAGATGCAGAAGGATTGTGTCCTGTTTAAAAGAGATGGAGCATGCAGCTAGGGAGAGGGGAAAAAAAGCACAAAGATTGTTCAATATGCAGACTTGGGGTGTGAGGAGTGCAAATGTATTTCTAGTATAAATTAAAGCTACATCTCAAAGTGCGAGACCAGACTTACACAGTGTCCTGATCAGGAACTGGGATACCCTAGGGGAATAATAACAACTCCACTGAGGATTTCCTTCAGGATGTGGAAGGTAACCAGGAATTCACCTAGAGAAAAAGTCATGCCATTAAACTGCTGAATGTGGAAGTTGTTTAAGCAAATGTTTCCTATTATTGTCTAATAAGTACAAAACCCCGTAATTGCAAAACAAAACATATAATGAGATAAATAAACAAAAATCCAACATGCTATTTCTCAAATTCTAAAGCTGAAGGGTTGTACAGGCGTGTTCCCAGTGCCTCAGGGTTTGGAAAGGCAACTGGGATTCACATGGCTGGATGGTGTTGAAAGGCTGTAAGGTAGCTGGGACACTGCAGGGTGACAGCTGGGCGATTTATTGCAAGGATTTGGTGGCTCTGTTACAGGAGAAAATTACACTGAGTATTCATGCAGGCTATTGCTAAGCTGTTTAAAGAAACACACAGACTAATAAATAATTGAATTAGCTTAAAGGTATAGGAGGAGGATAAATTTATTGTAATCAAGTAACAAATTATGCAAAATATGGCAGGATCTCAAACTCTATTAGGAACAGGGTGGGATTAAGTGGTGTTTGACCAACTGCAATACCAGCCTACAGAGAAGTGTGTTATATTCACTGAACAGCCTACAGCTGCTTGAGCAATACTCAGACATATAATGCGGCTACCATTCTCTTCAGTGTCAGACCACTGGAGAGATAAAGGGCAAATATCCAGAGTCGCACAGGAAGCCATGGAAGATCTAGACATCATGGAGTCAAACACCAGATGTTAAAGTCTTTACCTGGAGATGATATTCCATCTCAGGACATACTGAATAGCAAGTAATAACCAGGAAAGTGATCCTCAGGCTCGACATTTCAACAACAGCTCATGAAGACTGAGTAAACAAAGCTGAAATGCCCTATTAACATTGTAGCTGACAAAACAGTAAAGTCTTTACCTCTTGTTTTAGTTACAGCATGTATAACATGAGCCAGCTAATGACACCATTCTTGAAAAAAATATTACATTATTTTTTCCAGGAGGATGCCCACTTATAAAAATGGTATTTCCACTAAGGAGAGGAGAGTTTTGCTGTAGAAGCTGAAAGAATTTTCTACAAAGTATGGAAATAACTTCAATATATTTCACCTATTTTCTTCCTGAAAATAGGAGCTGAATAACAGTTGGATACAACAAATGTTAAATTGCTAATTAAGTTATATGATTCTCCTTCCCCTTTTCTTGGAAAAAAAAAAAAGAGGGTGTTTACATTCTCACCTCCTCTGGGTTAAAAAAGTTGATGGCAGAAATGTAAAAGCTAAGAAATGAGAGGAGAGGGTTTTTTTAACTACGTTAAACAAAGCACATAAGCTTTACTGAGAGCTGTTCAAAGATACCAGAAAACCCTATAGCACATACCATTATCACGCTAATCTGCTCCTCAAGTAAACTGTCAAACCCACACACTATCCAAACTTTCCGTACCATCTGGCAGGAAGTTTACAGCAAAACCAAGAAAATTCCTCCGATTCCAGTCAGGATGGACCTAACGGTGTGATTTGTGAGGCCGATCTAAGAAATACGTTTGGATACTTGTCACACTCATAGCCACATTTCCTGGCCCTTGGAGAAGTTATTTTTATTAAAAGAATGCAAAACAAAAAGTATGCATTCAAGTATTTACTCAGCATTTCCAGGCCACACCTGAAGCAAGAAAACGGCAACTCTTATTTTAAAAGTATTTTTCAATAATATTACCAGCCATTTCTGGAAATTCATAATCTGCAATAGCTTAGATACATGTTCAAGCTCTCAGTGCTTATTAAATAATAATGCAGTCCAAAGTGTTGAGGAAAACTGGAAACTTATACTCTCTGAAGCAAAGTCTGTATCACATTTAGGACCTTTGTTTAATGCAACCAATGCATCTCCATTGCACGGTTACCCTGGGTAATCTGTATCTGAGCCTAACCACAATCCAGATATCCCTCCGTTAAGCATATATGTGACTGAGTCACAATGGCTGGGTTTTTTATGCTGACACCCTCTGCAGTATTTCCTTAGCCAAGTTTATCACCTGTGAGGAAACATATGGTCCTCTGAGATGCATATGGGAGAACACTGGGAAGAATATTGGAGGATTATCTGCATTCAAGTCATTTTGCCTCAAGCTTCGCTACAAAATGTGTGATTTGCAGCCCAATTTAAAGAGAATCCCACTCTCTCATCCGTATAAGTTAATTTAACAGCCCTCCTGTTTTGAAGTCCAGAAAGACTTCTTTAAATGAGGATGGAATTAAAATGCTTAAGTTAAAACTGATGTAAGAACTCAAATTAACAGGCCACTTATGACACACCTAAAACCCATTTCTCTACCATAAGCCAAGCAGGAACATCCCCAAACCATAGCACTGATTTCACCTGGAGAGATTTGTGTGTATGTCTTACAACACAACAGTGAGAGAAGGTCTAACTGACAGCGGCCAGAAATACAAAGGAACTGCTAGAATTGTACAGAGCGCTTGGAAAAACCTCACAAATGCAAATATAGTCATCTAAGGCAAACACAGTCAGCTTAACGTGCAAATGAGGAACTGCATCATACTGAGTGAAAAATCAGATGAAAATATTTTAATTGCATCATTTAATTATTCAATGCAATGATCTCAAAGTGCATAATTAACATGAATTACTTCTTCTATTGCAGCTCTTCTTTTGTAGATATCTGTTAGTAATTCCAACTGGCAGATAAGAGATTCAGACTATGAATCTGACCCGAAGCCTACTAAAGCTAAAGTACTACTAAAGAAGTCTTTTCTCAGAGCTGGCAGAGCAAGCTATCTGATCTGCTCTGCAAGACAGAGATCTACCGATCTTGTTTGCACACCTTCAGACTAAGAAAAAATGTTCTGCTTCCAGCTATCATGGGTTCATTTTTCACTCCTGCAACAGAAAAAATATATCAGGTCCTAATTTTTTGACAAAATAATAGCTAGACTAACCAATGTGGCAAAGCCATAAGCTATCACTTTTGTTATAAAAAATTACATGAAGACCTAAGAAAGGTCTTTGGCTATTTTTGAACATGAAGGTTCAGAATGAAAACAATCATTTACGTGAATTTTACTGTCTTTCCACATAATCATGGCTGCATTGACTTAAGTAACTCAGGTTGCTGACTGAACCAAACCAAACTGCACATTTTCCCCCCACATGAGCTGATCTGTTAAACTAGCCAATGCATTCTCAGCACCAAGAGTCAAAGTTTTATCCAAGAAATCACTTTAGAAAAACCACTGAGAAACCTAAAGGCTGTAAAGAATGGGTTAAAATGATCCATAATGGCTGCTACACTCATTTCTCTTGTTTAACATTCCCAGGAAAAAAACAAACAGAAGTGTCTGGAAAGAAAACAGAAGTAGAATTGAGATTAAAGTGAGTTCTGTGTTTTGTAATGGAGGTTAAAAGGAAGCCTTTAAAAAGAAGAGAGTGAAGGCAGCCGACGTCTTCCACTGCAGATCAAGCTGTTCAGTCATCTCATAATTTCTACCGTTGCCATTAAGCTAAACGTTATCATCATTACATCTGTTTTCCTGTAGAATCAATAAAATAACCTCGCATTTTCCTGAAGTATTTTCTGAAGAGTTTTGAAACTGCCAAAAAGAAGGAAGTGTCCAAATTTGTTCATTTAAGAGCAGCGTGCTAAATTCCGAGTGTCTAAGAAAGAATTTCATATATAGCTGCTCCTAATGGTCAACTAATGGGCTTCTTTTTTTCCTTTGTATGAAAAATCAAAAGGGGTCACTAAAGAAAGAGGAGTGTTGGTGGTCATATCCAGCTGATTCACTAATTCAGCAGCATCTGCAGAGCCCGCTTTTGTTTTGTAACTTGTTACAAAATCTTGACATTATTGATCAACATCAAGGCTGCCACCAGCTTCCTTTGACTCACTATTCATGAGCTTATTACCCAATTGATTTTTACCAAGATGCCATACTGCGGAAGAACGCATGGCTGAAATAGCAGTGAGTCAATTTTTCAGCTAGATATTTTCCTTCTGGGAAGTGATCCTTTGTAGTTTTAAGCACATCAAAGCTTTATGTATTTCAAAAAAACCCAAGCATAAAGGATTTAGGCTGTTGGTTATGTACTTTCAGCCGGTACATGAAATAGATTTTCACATTTTCAATATGCAGCAGGAAATTTTTTCATTGACTGGTGGACACAGATTATACAAATCTTTGCTTAGCTAACACCTTGGAGCACAAGTCGTTCTGCTCCAGTACAAACACAGGCAAAGTCAGTATCTCAAAGGTCATAACGTGCTGCCTGTAAAAAAATGCGTAGTATTGACCCATCTTCATTCTCTCAACCATTCCCCTATTAATGATGCTGTTTACAAGCAAAATGACTTTTTCTACTCCTAGCTTAACCTCTGCTCTGCCTGTTAAATCAGGTTTTTTCTCTTTGTAAATCAGTGGTAACTTCTGTCTACAGAACTGGCTGAAATTCGAGTTGCAAATCTACTGCTATCATATAGTCTTTCCCAGAGAAGTGTTTTAATTTTTTTTAAAACAATCACAGCTGTCCTTCACCTCTCAGACTGAGGTTTTACAGCCTTCATTCCCAGAGAAGCAGCTGCCAGTGCTATTGCACTGACCAGAAGGATGCTGAAGGAGCATTCGGAGGATTCCAAAATGAAAAGTGTTTTTCCAAGATCCAGCTAAGAAATGGGGTAAGAATGGTACTATTCTGTCAGCAGTATTAGAATTTCTTTGCTAGCTTCACTCTACCTCAATTTTTCCCTGCTCGCATTCACACATGATTTTGATTAAACAGTTTCCTGCAGTAGTGCCTATACCTTAGCAGCAATGAGCACAATCATTACGCAACCTCTCCTCTCACAGTCATACACCAGGTGATAAACACAATTAACATATTTCACTTTGCAGAAATGGCTCCCCCCTTCTCATCCCTACCCATCTTTGTTCTTTGTGAGGAGGGATTTTTTTAAAAAAGATTTATCTCAGTACCAAAGCCTCAGTGCTTTTTTCTGTCAGAGTACGTGTGCTCATACCACGTGGTGCCTGGCTAATGCTATGCAGTCTATTATGCAGTATCTGGGCAGAGAAGGAATCACAGCTCATGTGAACATAATGTTAAAGTAATCACCTGATGTCTCATCCTCAGCCCAATCCTTACCACTGCTGCTAGTGGAAAAGAGTCTCTAAGAAGTCTCATGCCTTTTTTTTTTTTCATTCTCTGTCTCCTTCTCTGTTTCAGTAAAATATTTGTTTTGTGTCAGGCATAATTACAGTCAGGCCTAAGGAAGGGGGATTGTTAGCGAAATTCCACTTAAACTAGTAGAGGTCTCCCTTTTTGTACACTGATATTGAATATAGCAGTAGAAATGCAAGCACAGTTACGTACACACACACACATTGCCAAGACCGGTCTTGGCTATTTTTTCTCTTCTTTTAGAGGGCAGGGAAAACTGTTTACCACACTTGGGCTAAAACTATCTCAAGCTGTGACTGGTTGTACCTTTTTAACTTGCATCACTGTGGGATGTACATATAATCAATACAATAGAAATCATGAAAATGTTCCCATTTTTCATTCAGGACTTTGAAAAATGATTCCTCCTGCTGTTTTCACAACACCAGTACCATAGAATTACACAATTTTGCTTGGGAGGGATAGGCAATATTAAAAATAGGCAAAACACAAAAGCCGAGTTATATACCTGTAATTCCTCCGCTCCCACTGCTAGCATTTACCATCCTACCCTCTGTAATTTCTGCTGAATGCCTCGACTCTCACGGTCAGAAACCTGAATCTTCAAGCAGCAAAGAAAAGGTTATCACTTCAATTCATTCGTGGGCAATTTGCTCAAATTCAGCTGTCAATCAACAGTCCACTCCAGCACCCGAGCTGATTTGTATCTACCATGGGTGTTTACTCGACAGACTCTCACAAGCGAGCTGGAGCAGAGAAAATGTGTTTAATGATAGCATCACGGCGATGACACATTTTCTGCAGACAACATTTGCATTATGTGTTTACTGTTTGCAGAGCATCTGGAAGACATTAAATGAAAAGGAAGACATATTTCTTGTTTCTGAGCACATATTCCAACAAAAAAGACAAGTCCATAGGAAAGCACTCCAGATGGGGAAGCCTGGATGTAACTTCACCTTTTCTTCCTGCTCCATTTCTACCTTCTCCATTTTTTTTCACTCTACTCCATTACCTTCTGTCCCCTGCTTTTTTATCCCTGTTCTGCTCTTACTTTGTAAAAAATATATCTAAAGGAAGAGAAAAGCAGATTCACTCATATCTTACTCCTGCAGTTTCAGTGATTTATGAATTTTGAATATGTATAGAGATTGAAAGTAAGCAACAGATGGTTGGAAACATGAATATTCATGAATTCTGAATCCCTGTATTATTCTGCCAGGTATTGTTTAGATGTAAAGAATATACTTGTTGTCCAATCACCACTTTCGAAAAAGAAAGCTAGCAGTCTAACTGTCCCATGTCTTGTGAAGTGCACATTTTGGACAATGAACTGTGGCACATGCATGTATCCTTTGAAAAGGGAAAAAACCCAAAAACCTAACAAATATCTTATGAATCTCTAATGCCGTCTGCTTGAAAATCAAACCATCTCAAAATTTTGCTTTGAAGATAGGCAGGAATAATATCTTAAGTATTACTATAAACTAAATATTCATATTTTGATTTGCAACTCCACAACCTAAGGAAAATCTAAGGCACTCACATCAATGAACCAGTAAAGAAATGGGAAATTAAGTAAGGCAGACATCAGCATCTAGCAGCAAGCTATTTTGTATCAGTAATAAGCTGCTGCCACCTTCTGAAAAAAGCTCAGCATGACTATGAATGTCATCCTTCTCACAAGACCAAATCAACATGAGATACATGTTCTGAGCCAAGAAAATTAGGCAAAACTCCTCCAGTATAAATTCAAAAACCTCTCTGCCCTTGCTCGGGCAGCCTATGCCAAGGGTGGCCTCAGCACTTCCAAGCACAAATGTAAGCATGTCATCCTTATCCCAAGTCAGAAAAATCCTTGGATATCTACTAACTATCAAACAGGGAAAAGTATCACTGAAACAAACCAACAGTACAGTTACCTCTCTTTAGCCATACCCTTCTTTACCTCTTAAATGACCACCTGCTTGACAAAGAGTCTACTCTCCTTGGGGACACCTTACCACCTTCCCCATTATAAAGCAACAAAAAGTCATAGAATCGTTGAATGGTTTGGGTTGGAA
>NW_010449884.1:0-8572 GCF_000710305.1 Buceros rhinoceros silvestris | reverse complement strand
CCAGACAACAGGAGAGCATCCGGTTCCCCCACGTTGGACCCAGGACATCCAGAAATAAAGTAATTCACAGTTTCCAGAGTATATTCTTCTGAAGAGGGAAGGTTGTTCCAGGGGTCCAGAAAAACATGTGGAAAAGGCAACAGATGGGATGAGGAGAGAAAATATACAGGATGCAGTTGCTCTTTTTTTCACTGAGTCAGAATATAACTTTATATGCTTCAGACAGGTAACTTAGATAGTGTGGGGAGAAGGAGTGAATGTGTGTAGCTGTCTCTGGAAACACACATACAAGCACACATACACTGTTTCAACACTGTTGTGGCAGCAATGGCCACTAAAATGTTCAGGATTTGTGAATTAAAATAGAGGTGGCCAGCATGAACTAAGGGCAGATGCTATTTCATGCAAGAGTTTTGTCATTTGCTCATACCATCAAATTTCAAACGCCTTTCTAGCAGGAAAGAGGGCTTGGTAGCATATGGATTAACATTCCTCCTGTGGATTACACTATAAAGTGCTGCTATTCAAGGGTGAAAGTAAAACCAGGAGTATTTTTATATAAAATTTAATGGACCTCAGCAGCAAGCTCTTTCAATGTGGAATATTTCAATATCTTACACATGAAAGAATTGTCCCATAAAGTACTGAAGAATTTCCTCAGAGGAATATAGAGGAATTATGTAGAGGAATTCCCTCTATAGGACTAAGTCTTGTTCTGCTGTGATGCTAAACAAGGTACCATTCCAGCAAAAGTAACATAAAGCAACACTAGCGTCAAGCAGATGTGCTGAATCAAGTCCACAACAGTGGAATTAGGTATCCCTACCAATTGTTTTCAAGTTAGTGATTTAATTTTAAATACAAGCAAACTTATTGCTCTGTGCCAGTACAGCCCCATTTATTCTAAATCACATGCACTACTCTGCATCAAACAGCTTCAGAGTTTCATTTAATATTTCTGACTCTACAATATAACTACATTTTAGAGCAGGAAAGAAGACTTGTATGAGAAAGCAGTGTTTCTTTATATCTTACATAATTACTACCCTTTTTCTTCATTATAATTGTATGTATATGGTTTTAGTACTGCTACAGTATGACTCATTTATGAAAATCCTTGCAACATATGAATGTTCTGTGTAAACTTGTACTTTAAATGAGCATATTACTGAGAAAATTTTTCACTGTCATTTTACTTTGCTCTACTGACTTGCTAAATGTGTTGCACCTGTCTTCCTTTCAAAGGTTTTCTAAAAAAGACTGGCCAGACATTTTTTTCTAGAATTACGAGTAGCTATGTATGTTTTATACAAACTGACTGTGCAAAAACATACAAAGGCAGCATTTGGGTTTTTTCTTCAGCACCAAAGCAGTAATGTAGAGCAGAGCTCAGTATGAATAAAGCCAAAATTGGACAAAATTCTGTGTTTTTATTACTTTGCCAGCACCTTTATTGAAATGTAATAATTCCCTTCAACTACTTTTATAACAGTGACTTTTAGATAACATGGAAACACATATTTTGAATTATTTTTATCAAGATAGTCAGGAGACTATCCAATTTCTGTCAACATATACGACTCCTTGTGAGTACAAAAAGTTCAGTAACACTCTAGACTATAAAACACAAGTACTAAATTACGTCTTTGAAAGTACTTTGTTCTAACCTTCCCTTCTAAGTTGTGTTTTGGAAGTGTATATTAGGACAGATTATCTGGATTTCTGTTCTGCTGAAAGCTCTAAATCTACAAAAGGTGTCAGTGAGTAGAACTGGGAACCATTTAGTCATGAGTCAGTCAAAAGGAGTATCCTCTTATGGACAAAGATAAAAGGTTTACAGTTTACCAAACAAGTTTATTAAAGAATATTCATTAAATACATATTCAAAATATACAAAAATATTAAACACATATTCATAGCAGTCATTTAGGCAAGTTCCTCAAAGATGCTAAGGCATCTGTAAGTGTATCAGCCTACTTAGGTTCCTTAGGCATGCAAAGCACCACAACATCTAAAAGTTAGATGGATGACCTGACCTGCAGAATGGAATTCACAAAGCTCCAGACAGTTGTTTCAGGCAATAAGGAGAAAGTGCTTGTAAACATAAGGGATCTCTTAAGCCAGAGAGTGACGGATGAATAACAACACTCAAGCCCTTGTAGATCACCTAATAACATTCAGGAGCATGGATCCTGTCTTTGAAGTCTGTATTTTTTTCACGAATTGTTGACTAGAGAAGTCAGGGCAATGTTGTCAGCCAATACAGATTAGGAAGGAAAAAAGAAAATTACATTGTAGTTTATGCCAAAGCCAGGATTGTTACAGATCCATATTGATAATCAGGGAACTATAATAATAAATAATTCTAAGAAAAACTTGTTTCCTTAGCTTTGCTGCTCTTTACGAATGCTCAGAATGAGTTTCTCTACACTGCTTTATCTTCTGACACTGTTTCTGAAAAATAGATAGAAGATGAGACATATTCAATTTTTCTATTATCTAAGTAGTTCTGGTTTGACTCTTATCTCTTTGTGAAGGTAATTCCAAGTTTTGATTTGGCAGCCTGCAATGATTAAACCTGTAAAAAAAGTCTGTCTGTGTTTTCACTGCCTTCATTTTCACTGAGATCTCAAGTAAAATTGGCAGAGTTCTCAGAGGGCCGTTAATAGTAAGCCACCTTAGCTCAACAACTCTAGTAAAACAAGTGTACCAAAGGGCATAGCAAAATAACAGAAAACCAAACTCTAGACTTCAAATAAGGGCAACAGCCAAACAAAAAATGACCCTGAAAGGAGATTTCCCAGTACAATTCTTATTCCTATGTGAATTTAAAGTTCTCATTGAACTATTGTGTCCATCATTCAACCTGTCTGTTGAAGTGACTCTGAAAGGTAGCACAATCACCTGCTGTATCAACCACTCACCCCAGTTCTTGCGTCTGCTGCCAAGCTCATGTCTGACTGGATGGCTGTTTGATGGAGGTTTACAGTTTTTTCTCTGGAGCCTGCAACATGCTAGAGCCTGCTGTTCTTGTGCTGCCCAAGCTCCCTGTTTCTGTTCCAGTCCTGCCACATTTCCTGCTCCAGCTCTTCCCTGAGTCCCTGCTCTGCTTCTAGAGTAGACCAGTGTCCCAGCAGCAAACAGGCTGAACAAAGATCTCAGCTCATGGATTATTTCCGACAATTAACTTCAGCTATCTAGTGTTGTTTGTAGTGTGTAGTTAGTCACAAGGTATAACTAGAGCTTCTGGATGACAGGAACATTTTAATTTTGCCATGGATAGTATTTTTGAACAGTCTGAATCTTAAGCTAGAATTCCAGTATGTAGTTTTGGACAGATTTTTTCTTTATTAACTAACAAAACTGTCCAGATTTAAAAATAGTCTTGTTCTAAGAACCCATAATCGGTATAAAATACCAATATTAGCACTTAAATTGTTGAAAAATAATTTCAAATCTGGCAAAATATCCAAGTTAACAAGCTCTAATTAGCACAATTATTTCCATATTGAAGACGTGTAATTGTGTTGTCAAGTCTGCATGTGAGCAACAATTACCTTACCAGTCAATCATAATGTATTAATGTCATAGTTCCATGTAAAAAAAAAAATTGCCCAAAATCTGATGGCAGACAACTTTGAAGAATTTCTTGCTTTACTTAAATTAATTATATAGATTTATTTAAATTGTTAATAATTATTTAAGTATTCCTAATCTATTGGCAGGGTCTGTTCCACATTTATTCAGACTGTACAGAATTTATAATGACTGTCTGACCAACCTGGGGGGGGCTGAGTACATCAGTACCCTTAACATAGTGTTTTAAGAATTTCTCACTTATGCTCACTTCTCAAAGACATCTCAGTAATTGAGAAATTACTTATAAGTTATGACAATGCTAATTCCTTGCCTTTCTTTGAATCCTTACTTAAAGGTAGGAAGCTGTTGATATTACAATGGCATCTGGCAGTCAGAACTGCTATCATCACACTGGCGAGTTATCACCACAGCCCGACATCCTAACCATCACTGTCTCATCACGTTCCTAAAACTGTTCAGCTTCTTCCCTATGTGCCTGCATCACCCCTCTGCCGTTGTTTCAAATGTGAAACCTGGATTGTAGCCTGCAGAGAAAGCATTGGTATTTGCGGCTTGTGTTTGCACAGCATCTAACATTACGGACTATGGTTTGTAGACACTATGGTAATAGGCAAAAAATTGATGACAGAAATGCAAGGTATAGTGTTAAAAAATTCCTTATAAATTGTAAGGACTTTAAAATATGGTATCAGAAGGATTTTTGAGAACTTCCTAAGGTAGAAGGCCTGAGACAGGATATGGTTGTGGAAGGGATCCTGCAACGTTTTGACAGTTTTGTGGTCTCATCACACACTTCACAAGTCCTCAGCAGGAGGACTATAATGACATTGGAATGTCATTCCTGAACCACAAAATCTATCAAAAAGCCATAACTATGGGCAATAAACCACACTAAATGTTTTTCACAAGGTATATGCCAAAGCATCTTGATTTCAAATGACTCTTGTAGAAATATTGTAAAAAAAAATCTTTTTAACAATTACAGATAATGAATACCGATATACACCACAGAAAATATACCATGACTATTCTTATTACATACATAATCAGACTTAAGCAAAATGGTTTCCTGTTAAAAAAAAAAAAAAGCAGAGGCAAAAATGTAAAAGAACTCTTGAACTGGGGAGGTAAAATGCTACCTGCATGCCCAATATTCTATCTTTGATCAGTAACCCATCCCCTCTGAGTCCATTCCTTCCCCTTGTATCCTTTACATTTTACAGTCTTGAAGGGCTACAGCTTTTTGTTAATCTGTACATAAATTACTGTTATTTTTATTATCACTGGATTCATTACTGTATTTTAAGGCAGTCAGCTCTATACTCTAGCAACATGTGTGTAGTAAAACCACGAAATCATCAAAACACCACAATCAGAGAAGTATGGTAACTGCTTCAAGGGATAATGATACAATTTTAGATGTTATATAAGTAAAGGTAACAAACACAATGAGAAAGGCAAGCATTACTTTAAGAGTGTGTGATTAAACACCAAGAATACCACTACGCCTGATTCAATCAGATTTTGTTCTCAAATATCAAACAAATTCTTCTGTGTTGCTTCCAAGGAACAGCATGCATTATCAGAAAGGAATTCTGTGAAAGGTGTTAGTTTAACAAGCCAGGAGTGAAAGTGCTTTCGGCATTTGTCTATAAACTATGCACTCAAAATCCAGAATCAATTTCTTTTACAAGCAAAGAGAAAACAAAATACTGATATTCTCCTCTACTTTGAGTTGTTTGTCAATCCATTTAATTGAACTTTAACTGAAGCAGTCATGTGGTTTTTACTCGCACTTCCAACAGCGTCTAGAAGTATCATTGTTAAAAAATTATTTGGGTGTCATGTGGCTCTATTGATTTCTCATAGTTCAAGAGAAGTACTACATAATTTTGTTTCTTACATGTGTTGGACTGGATTGAACAGCACTCTCAAACACTCTTGAGCCTATGGGGTTTTTCACTGTATTTCTTTTCCTCAGCTTCCTTGGCACTGATGACTTAAATCCTCCAGAGGAATTCAAGTATTTCAAGTAGTTGCAGAGGTACTTCTTTGAATCAGAACTTGTGTGATAAATCCAGGCAAAGTAAGAAATTTGTTTTACTTCAACAATGTTACTCACCAAGAACAGCTTGTCCTTTACTTCACATTGATTCAGCAGGGCATACAGCAGTTGTCTGCTTGTCTGATCTCTTTCTATCATATTCCCTTGGATAAAGGAGCTTATTAAATGACAGTAAACCAAATACGTTGTCTGATGTCTCTGTTCTCAGATGGCCTTAGCCCCCAAGGAACAAGCAATCCCTGCCAGGTGCATCTGCAACTTCCATTCACAAACAATATGAACAAAGGGCACTTATCAATTCCATTCACAACTTATCTCTGTCCTATTTAGGAGCCAAGACTGCAGTTTTTTATGCTGCAATTTTCAAAATCAGGTCACATTTGACTATATTTCAAAATGATTTTTCAAATTATTTCATGATTTTCCAAGTTCATACATGGTTCTTCATAGTGCATATTTTTTAATATTCCTTCTTATAGATTGTTGGGTTTTGGAATTTTGAGCAAGAGCCTTCTTGTTGGCATCTCACACATCTTCATGGGCAAAAAAGTTAATGCAGTTAAGTTCTGTGTCCACTGTCCCACCCAAAGCAAGACCCTTGTCAATACCAGATGAAGCACCAGGCTGCATTATGGAGAACATTGCCAGCTGGTCGTTACGAAGAACATTGCCGGCTGGTTGGGCAGGTGATCCTTTCCCTTTTCTCAGCCTCTTTGAGATCCATCTGCTCTGCTGTTTTCAGATCTGGGGTCTCCAATACATGCAAGACACAGACTTATTGAAGTTACTTCAGTGCAGGTTGCCATGAAGATGATTAGGGGACCAGAGCATTTCTCCTACAAGGAGAGGCTGAGAGTGATGGGACTATTCAGCCCAGAGATAAAATAGCTCAGGGGAGATCTCAACAATACGTATAACTACCCGAGGGAGGAGGTGAGTAAAGAAGATAGAGCCAGACTCTTCTCAGTAGAGCCCAAAGAAAGGACAAGACACAATGGCCACAAATTGAAATACAGGAATTTCCATTTTAAAACAAAGAATTCCATTTAAATGTAAGAAATTCCATCCCAACATGTGAAAGAAGAACATTTTTACTGTGACAGTGATCAAATACCAGAATAAGTTGACCAGAGAGGTTATGGAGTCTCAGTCCTTGGGGATACTTGAAACCAAACAGGACAATGCTCTGAGCAAACTGCTCTGTTAGCACTGCTTTGGGCCAGGAGAGTGAAGGAGGCGAACTAGATGATCTCCAGAGTTCCCCTCCAACCCCAACAATTCTGTGAAGTCAGCCATCACTCTGTGTAGCAAAGTTCTGAAAATTTCCATGATTCCTCAATCCCTCTGGATTTTCACTACCCTCACAGTGAAGAATTTTTTTCCAAATAACCAGTATGAACCTTTGAGCTGCAATTTGTGATCCCTGACTGTTCTTACACTCCCTGGCACTACCAACAAGAGCCGGGCTTCCTTGCCTTTGTACCTCCACTTTAAGTGTGTGAGGGTTGCTACTGCACCACCCCTTAGTCTGCTCTTCACCACATTAAACAAGTCCATTTCCTCCAAGCCTCTCCTCAGGGAGCATGTGCTGTAAGCCCTTTGAAGCCTTGGTAACCCTGTGCTGAACTCCCTCCAGCACCATCCTGGAAACCCAGTCATTATTTCAATAGCTGAACCAAGTCCATTTGCACTTGCTTAAATTATAGGGAATGGTTTCCACTCTTCCACACCACTTCCCCTCTACGCAGCAGCATTTCTGAGTCACCCAAGGGCATGCTAAAGTCATCTTGCTGACAGTAAGTTACACAGCTTACTCAACAAGTTCAGAGCAAGGCGAAGCATATGTAGGCCCGTGTGCTACTGGAAGACTGCACCTCTTCGACCTTTTGGCAAGTTGTTCTCAGAGCTCCTAATCTAAAGAGCAGTTGCAGAAGCAGTCAAATTGCCCTGACCACAGACTTCTCCCTGTAAAAACTGTGGTGAAAATGCTCTCAAGATGAAAGCACTGTCAGGCAATCTCGTCAATGATGCAATCATATTTTTCCTCCAGGAAATCCAATCTAACATTCTCTCACATCCTTTGTCAACATCACACACAGAGTTTGTGTAGAAAGAAGTAGACAGGCTAAGACAGAGCAACTAGAGTGTTTTTCATCTCTGGAAAATACCCTGTCACACTTCAGCAACCACAGAAATATTATCGCCCAACTCACGCAATAGTTAAAAAATACTGACACTCTTCTAAATATTTGGAGATAGCCAAATCTGCTCAGATTTAAATTTTTGACAGCGAGCTCATCCCTATTCTGCATGAGTCAAAAGAAATTACCTCATTTTGAATCCACCCATGATTCCTGTGGTGTCTTCTACCTTAAGTCTCACACCTCTTGAATAGCATTTTGCATAAATACCAGTTCAAAGCTGTCAGCATGCAGCACTATCATCTAGATGTAATAGTGTGTAGGAGGTCTGCCATGCAGTTTGCTTTCCAGTAACCACTCCAATACTTTGAATGCCCTCAAAGTCATGCCTTAGGGTAGCCATGAAAGGAAAGTTTTCGCCAGCATTTTAATCTACTTCCACTTTGTCAGCACCTGCAAAAAAGAGCTTTCAGTTTTTATTCACAGACAGGCACTAAATAGTGCTCAGGATGCGGAGACTAGAGAGGGGATTGCTTGTCCAGAGATACCTAGGAGCATCTGTGCAGAGCAGTTTATTAGGTACTTATTCAATAGTCAGGTTCACTCTGGCTGGCTTTTCCTCTCATCTTCTGAGAATGCTTACACAGGAACTTAGAACTTGTATTTTATGGAATGGCTAAAGACATCTTAAGGATATCTACATGGATATAGATATAGGGATATTATATCCCTATATATTATATCTACTATATATATAAATTATATA
>NW_010449883.1:0-7356 GCF_000710305.1 Buceros rhinoceros silvestris | reverse complement strand
GTTTTGAGCCTTCTTTCAAACTGGGACAGCTCACATGTATCAGGAAGGTATCTTTTTTCTCATCTAGCCAGAACGGTGATGGAAACCCCTTTATTTATCATCTTGAGGAATTAGGAGCCTACACAGAAAGCTGTGTAGGTACCTCACCATATGCAGAATAACCAGCAGAAAGAAACATTGCTGAGTGAGTTGCATAGGAAATAGTTGCCTGTGGATTATTTTGACCTCCAACATGCACAAGAATTATTTTAGTGTTTGATTGCATTATTTTTGAGGTTCTGTTCCCTTTGCTTTTCCTTGCGAAGCTACTGAAGTCTTCATGCTCCTGCTCACCACAATCTCCAATGTTATTTCCATTACAGGGTTTCCTTCTAAACCTAAATATTCCCAGACACCTTCTGAACAGGTCTTCAGAGATTTTAGTAAACTGGAAGGTATCTCAGGAAGGGCTATATCTTCAGTTTTCCTGTTCACTGAGTGAGTGAGAGGGAGCGCAGCAAACCAGGCAAAAAGGAGCAGAAGAATTGCATATTCAGGAAGGCGTACCTATTTGCCAAGAAGTTTTAAAGAAGCAGAAACACCCCCTTCTTCTCCAAACACGATCTTGTATTTAAAACATTATGAGTCCTAGCGCAGTGCAACTTCAAATAACTCTGCAGGAGAATTGTGCTTAGAAGGGCTCAGGCTATCCTGGCTATCCCGGAGACTGGTGCAGTGCAAAGTATCAGCCAGACTGAGCTTGAATCCTCATGGAGCCGCAAAACTTAACAGTGCAGATGGTCACTAATAGGAAGTTGTAAGGGCCTTCACAGCAGAGTCTTTGCGTGAACAGAGGAGGCTCCTGCACTCCAAAGAAGCATGTGTGGGAGGTTCTGAAACAGTAGTAGGCCAGTATTTGACAGTGCAAAGGCCTTGAACGTGAACAGCTTTGTGGAAGACGATGGAATTGCTCTTTTGGCAAAACATGTGAAACTGTCTGTGATAACAGGAATGAAAGCAAGGATGACTGAACAAACATTTGCACTGAATGCCTTGTCAGGACAGGGGAATTGCTACTAATATGATCTTTACTCTCAATATCACTGCTTCTGACAGTCTTACAGAGTTCGCAGATGTTTATTGGCCACTAAATCATTCTTCAAGAATGTTGACTTCATTCCCAAACCTGAAGAGTCTGAATGTGAAGGGGTTTGTTAATCAACACACACTGCTGCTTTTGGAGACAGGGATTTCAAGAAACCAGCAGGGAAGCATCATCAACTGATAACAACATGGGACTGAATTCAGACTTCTCAGCACTCGGAGCCTCAGACATTGAGGCACACTTGAGTAAATGTACACCACATAGTGGGGTATCGTGTATCCACGTGGCATAGCACACTGCCTGAGCTGTGATAGCAATGCTACGCCACATTAACGGAACTATGTTGTAGCAAAGATTGCTGAGGAGAGACAGGGCTTACTAGCTTGTCCTGACCTTGATAAACTGCTTGTACTTCTCAGTATAGCACAATTGCATGAATTTTGAGACCTCTGTAGAACTCACTCCATAACACTGCAGAGATTATTACTGTTCCATTTGGCTCCTCTAACTGTAGGACACACTGCATAACAACGAGGCGTATTCAAATCCTCTGCCATTCATTCCAGGAAGAGCCGTTTGCAAAGATACAACTGCTGAGCTGTAGAGGACACTAAGCCACAATATTTCAAGCCAAATAGATTTGCTTTCAAATAGAGAGCATCTGAACCACGGGCAACATGCCCAGGCTGTGCCTCTGAGTGAAGATGCCAGTTCTCTGAGATCATTGCAAACAGCTCTCACCTGAAAAAGCTACACTGGCCACTGGAAACTACACCTAAATAGCAACTGCACCAAAATAGTAGTAATAACAATTCTGATAGTGATAACACATATATTTTAAATAACAAGTGATAAAAAGTAATCCATGCCTTTGTACTAATAAAGTGACAAATTATTGAAGCATGATGTATTATTACCACAGAGGAAAAACGTATTATCCAAAACTATAAAAATATATTTATTGAAAAAGGCATTGGTTTCCTTACCAGCGTAGCCCAAGTCACAATAGTGGACGTGATCCAACAGCAGTTAAAGCCAATAGCCTCCTCTAAAACCTAGCTGAAATGCTAGCTATCATCCTCCAAGATCAAAGACAGTGTTGTCACAAGCAGCCCTTCATAACGTTTCCTCCCCAATACAGTTTGTTTAAAAATGTTAGGTTGTTGCAGATACGGAGAGCTTCAAAAACAACGTAAGACACATGCAGAAGGCAATTAATGTCATATTTAGTATGTATTTGTTTTACATTAGCTCATACAAGTTTTCCAGAAAGTCAGGAGATTTCTATTAGGAAATTCTCCCCTGCAACAGCTTGCTGTACCGTAGACTTAAAACATGCATATATATTTATGGTTAAGCTGTATGGTATTTATGGTTAAATCAACTGACTTTCTTTGAAAAATATCAATTTTGAACAATTTGAAAGATCTGTAGATCAAAAACAACTCAGAAGCTTTACCAGCATGTATAAATAACCAGTCTTCCCTCCAGTTACCATAAAACAAAAAAATCCCTTCACCCAGCAGAGTTTGCAATCAGGGGAACTGGGCTACCTATGTATATGCATTAAAATACAGAAAATAACTGCATTCATAGAGGGCAAATGTTCACACAGATGCAGATAGAAATCACTGTGGAATTTTTGCTCAAGGAACAACCAAATATATATATATATCAGAGTAACTCACACTCTGTAATTTAGATGTCTTATGTGTAATTTATATGTCTTCCCTGACCTGCTTAGATGCTTTCGTAAGGGTAAGCAACATCTGCCACAATCATATATTCGAACAGATAGCCTCACATCCTCACCTCCCTTTTAAGAATTTAGATCCTGAATTTCCACTTCTGTAGAAAAAGGCAATGAGACAGGAAGCCAAGGTCCCAGACATAAATAACATTCATATTTTTTAGGCCATAACTATGGAGAAAAAAACAGATCCTTCCTCTCACACCTCAAACGTAGCTGGCTGCTGCGAGCTGTTAGGCAAGTTCTGCCCAATGGTCCTAAGCTTTGCAATTAGAACCTGCCTTGCTCCTCCAAACACCCAGAGGCCCACTTCATGGGCTTAGATGACACCTGGAACATTCTGGTTTTATTTTTATTTTTATTTTTACAAGCCTCTTTAGGCTTTGTGGTGAAGCAGAAATCCCAGAATAATAACCAGGACGTCGACGCTGTGAGTGTCTGTACTCTTAGTCCCCAAGGAGGAGCTGCTCAGAGGAAACAACAGTGTCTAAAAACCCTGGGATCAAGGCCTTTTCCAGATGATTTTGGTTAATGTTAAGAAACCACATTGCTCAGCCAGGCCTGGGAGCAGGGACTCCTGCTTTGTTTCTGAAATCTGCATTTCAGTACAGAAGACAAAGTATAGGAGCGTACGGGAATGTATAGGCATATGCACTGTTTGCAATTCTCAATTAAAATAGCTTCTCAGTCACACTGTCCTCTTTCCTACCAACTTCTTCCACGTTCTTCTCATTTCCAACTGCATCCTCATTTTTCTTTCACTACTATGATAGGGGAAGAGAAAACCGAACCAAGAAGAGACTTTTGCTGTGGTCCTTTCAAAAAACATCCAAGGCTGCGATGGTACTTGGCTTGCAAATTCAAAGCCACACTGTGGCACCCTATCAAATACAAGCTGTGTATGTTCTTGTTGCTGTTAGAATTTGTTAGAAATTTGAAAATGGTAATTGCTACACCCCCAAAAAAGGGAGATTGGGAAGTATGACTTGTGGATATAAGGCAGAGGACTTTGGGAAAGCTTCCCTTGGCCACAATGCTATGCACATGTGTTCTACCCCTGAATTTGGTACTTAAACTGGTTTGCATACAGCAGTTAAAATGAAAAAAATATCTCTTCTAAAGAAGGGGCTTGAAACAGAGATATTGGCAATGGCTGAGACTCACTTGCTGTAATTACTGAAAGAGATTTTTGAGCATGACTCCTATTTGACTTCTGTCCAAAGCCTCCTTGAGACTCCAAATGCTGTGGCCTTTAAAATCAAGGGAGCAAAATGTTTTGTGTTCAAATGACTGGTAATGTAAAAGCAGAAAAACTGCATATTAAAACTAAGGTTTAAAGTCTACTACTGTTTGTCAGTCAAATCAGACAAGTTTCTTTCTGTGTCACATAGAAAAATAGTATCTGTAGAAAATGCTTAGTAGGCGGTTAAGTTTTGGAGAAAGGGGCAGAATTTATAAATAAAATACTACTTTTTCAAGGATGATGAAAACAGTATCTAGATATGTTGTGATATAAAATCTACTGCCTAAACGCTATGTTTACTTGCAGAGCAGATTTCAATTTAAAAAAAGAAGAGCATTTAAAAGAAACAGTAGAAAAATTTCTCTGATTATATAATGTAGCTTCAGATGATTTTACAGCTCTTCTAACTGTTGATCTTGTTCTTCTCACAGACACGTGCAAGAAATGTTCCTTCACAAAACAACCCATTTCTAAGCAGCAGAAAGCATGCCCTCCTTTGGGCAAATACACACTTTTCATTTATTCGGACAAAAAAAAATTAAACAGAACAAATTTCCAATCAACACTTGTTAATTTGAAACACTAAAAGTTCTCCCATATTGAAAGCAGATTGCTCTGAAGAAATGCTCGTTTTCAAGGTCATAACAGCGCTGGCAAAACTCAAAAAAGTTGTAGTCCAACTTGCTTGTGTTCAGCTGTGTTTACTTAGTCTCAGTTTGACAAAAGTCTGCCTCTGATTATACATAGCAGTCATCTGCCCACAGATAAATAGATATTACACAAATGGTTGGAGGGAATGACATTTGGCTACCATCATTTTTGGAATAATTTACTCTGCATCCTGAACTTAAAACACCAAAGTGATTCATAATGTTTTTCGGACCCAAATATTTCCATTTAATAAATAAATTTACCTCTAGGACCTTTGTGGGCTTTATATTGTACATGTTAGTGGATTTAAAAAAAGGTAATGTGTTTTTAAATATTCCGTAGGCTTGTGAAAGTTGGATTTATACAGAACTCAGGCCAAAGCCAGTGGCATATCTGGTGCCCTCAGTGCAGCAGATCAGAGTCCTGCGCTGCAGAGGGCTCAGGGTGCTGCTGAAGAGGGAGATCTAACTCAGGTCCACAAGATATCCCACCCCACCGCAATCTGCAAGCCCATGCATACTGCTCAGCTCTCTGCAGTGCATGCACCTACAGTTAAAGCCCGCACTAGTGGAAAACCTAACGGCAGTGCCTGAGATAAAAATGCGCTTTCTATTTCAAATGTGCCTATTTCAGATGTAAACGTAATAGTTTTCTGCCTATTATTCGTAGGAAGAAAAATGAATATATATGGGATGCCAAACTGAAATTTTGCTTTATCCGAGGCAGTAGTTGTTTCATGACATTTATAAAAGAGCTTATATTTTAAAGCAGACCTGCAGTATTTCTCTGATGTGAGCAGAATTTTTGTCCAGTTAAATATATAACCTAGCCTAGGGCATTTTGTGTTATAAATTACCCAGGAATAAGGCAAAAACTTAGGAATAAATTATAGTCCCTACTCTCATTGCTTCCCTGATGGTTACTCTTCTCTTCCCTTTAAGCCCCTGTCAGTTCCCCAACATTAACTACCCCAAACTGTGCTTCCACATTAAGCAGTGGAAGTATTCAGGACAATTCAAAGTCCATGAGAGATATTGTTACTGGTGTACATTTGAAGTGGAAAATGTCTCCAGAGTGTGATGATAGATGGAAGAATTAAACCTAGACCCAACAAAGAGTCAGATAAATTAGTTTCTGTAAAGTTAGCATGCTTTCAAAAATGTCTTTTCAATTAGAATACCAAAATTAAGAAAGCCTCTGATGCAATAGGAACCATATGTGTTTGACATATTCAGCTTCTCTTTGACATCTAAATACTCAGTTTAAAGAAAATTAAGACACTTGTTTACAAAGAACTAGTTTATGTGTTTATGAGACTAAGCTGAATGTTTTCAGATGGAACGCTTAGATACTAGTAATTTCCCCTCATTTTCCCTTGTCTCGGGAAGGAGTATTACTGTGAAGAAGGAATGTGTTTTCGATGTGGACAGCTGGAGGTACAGAAAACAGATTTTTGTCACGTGGAACCACTGCAGCGAATTCCTTCTTTACAGGCTGTTTCCTTACAGAGACGAAGTATTAGGAGCTCACTGCACTATGATGCAAAGCCCCACTCATTCAGAAGCATGCTAACGACTGTGACCCAAAGAAGAGTTAATTCAGATGGAATTCAGGAAAATGAGGCAGCACAGAAACCTCATTAGCAGTCCAATCACATGACAAGATGTGAGGCATCTCCAAAGCCACTGCCTGCCAAGAAAAGAAAGGCTGCTGCTAGAAAAACACTTTCACAGCTTGATATCTGAGTCTTGTGACTGCTATCCAAACAAGGAGTAAAAGTGGTACTATATAATGTGGCAGAGTAAACAGAACCACCCACTTGTCATCACCAATCATGTTTTTAATTCAGATAAATTCTGTTTCTTTAAAAAATGATAGAGGAAAAAGAAACAAAACCTTTTGTTGAACTTCAAAACTATATGTATAATCTGATCTGGCATGGCATATTTTATGTTCATATATTTCACATATATCATGAACTATATAGGAATGCAGGGTTTGCCATGCAGGATCAAACTATCAGTCCATCCCAGGTTATGTCCTGTCTATGCCACTGACCAATGCTCATCTCAGAGGAGCACAAAGACATTGCCCTCAGCCGACTATGCAATAGGTTACTTACAGATGATGACTTGAAAAATTTTCAATCAATCAGAATATCAGATCTGAAAAATTTACAGAAAGGAGTAGACTTGGAAGAAGTTCAAACTTTCAGGAACACTGGATCAGAGAAGCCTTCACACTTGGCCAAACTGTCTTACAGTAGCCTGTAAGTTTAGTTAACAGTTTCCAAAACAGGTCTTGGTGGGATTCACCAAAGTCTGGGTTGGGTATGATTAAACCAAAGTATGAACTTTGTGCACTGTTGTACTTTTGTGTCCAGCTTAGTCAGGGATTGTTGATGCACGAAGAAATGGGAAAATTAATAACCACACACCCCATACAAAGAGAAATCCCTGCCACTATCACCATTGTCACCAGAACTATTTTCCAGCCCCAGACTAAGTTCTGTTTTTCTCCCGAGTTGTGAGCAACAGTTTGGATTAATTTGCTTTGTATTCTACGCAAGGTCATACCCTTTCCTGGAAGTGTGTTTGCTCTTAGCCTGTGTAAGGTGGAAAAAAATGC
>NW_010449882.1:0-8582 GCF_000710305.1 Buceros rhinoceros silvestris | reverse complement strand
GGGTGGGGGGTGTGCCGCCCGTGGGGGGCTGCGGCTACGGGGCACAGCACCGTGGTCTCTTCGTCTGCCGGTAAAACTTTGCCCCGGCGCGCAGCTCCAGGGCTGGGCTCTTTGCCTTCATCCCCAGCTAGCGGTTATAGGCAGTGACAGATGCTAAAGGCTTCATCTTTCCTACCGAGTCGGTGACCGAGCGGTAAGGGTATTTTTAGCACCCACCAGCGAATCGTGGTGCTCTTTTTAGCTCTCGACAGTTCCCACCCAGCAAAAAAAGAAGAGCAGGTAAACCTTATTTAAGACTGGAATTCAGAAATGGGGCTGGGGATGCTGCCGTGGCACACAGCGTGTGACTGTGCATGCTGGATGCTCTTCTTCTCATTGATTTTCTTTGAGTTACAGAAATGTCTCCAGCAACAAATACCACGTTTGGAGCTTCAAATCAAGCAAATATTAAGTTATAGACATTGCAGGATTAAAAAAAATAAAAACCAAGTCCAAAACAAAGTCAGTCTTTTCATTTTCTTTGTTCACCTCCTACTTGCTATCCAGGTCTTTGGGGAATGGGAAATGTCTGACAGAAAACAGACTTAGGCACGTTGTTTAAAAAAATTTAATCTCTTAATTTTTACAGGATGGAATCTGTGATGGTCTGTTGACTAAATCCCTCTTAGTTCATGGATTATTGGTCACACAGGCAGGAACTTCTTCAGATTCATTCTGCTTTATCATGTCAGACCAGCTGCTGCGCACGTGTACCAAATCTGTGCCCTCAAAACCCTATGCATCTTTCATTGAAAAAAAATACAGGCAGTTGTGAAGAGAGCTGCATAGATAATGAAAGCAGAATTCCACTCCCTGATGATTCAGATGCTGCTTTCATTTTTTTCACAACTGGCTATTAGGTTCTTTATTTTGACTCTACTAAGTTCTTTAGCTAGTGGTTTATAATTCATGTGAGTGGGAACTTGAGCCTGGGCTTTGCTATAAGCTAGCCTGATAAAAGTAGCTGGTATTGGACTCAGGCAAACAGCGGCACACTTAACTTTCTAAGGTTAAGTCAGGTGATTCAGATGGATTGTACGTTTCAGTTTTATTCAGCCATAGTGGAATGACAGCATGCAGAATCAAAATGAAGACTGAGAGATGGGGTTTTTTCTCCCTGTGGCTGCCACTGATGTAAATTCTAAAAGCTGTAGTCTCTTCTTGCTTTCATTAACAGAAATTTCATTGCCTGGAGCTGGCAGGGTTACACACTGTAATACTATGTATTTGAGAGGAAAATCAGACTCAAGCAGTCCAAATCAGCACTTGACTACCCTTGTTCCCTGGGAGCTTTTCAGATGCTGGGGGAGAGAGTTGAGATAGGTATATTACTGGGGTTAGTCCAGGGGAAAGGGCAGTGTTCTTCTCCTCCTTAATTACTAAATATATGCTTCAGCAGTTCTGTGGGGAGTTTGCAATACAGACAGGTCTGGTAATAAGTCTGAAATAAACATGGTGCCTCTTTCTGGATATGTAACTGAATCAGTGGGCTCTATTTGTGTGCATATTCTCTGCTGTAGATCTCACGTAATCCCTCCTGAGTCCCGACACATGCTCACTTGCTCACTCCTACTGCATTTCTTATTCTTGCCTTTTCTGTCATAGCGGTTGTTAAGAACTACAGCAAACTGACAACATTTACCTCCTACAGCTAGGAGAACAGAGCACTCATCTGAACGTAACTTAGACTGGAACATGAACTAGATATTGGTTTACCCTCTGAAATTAAGGATTAATTAGAACAAGCAGATATTTGGTAGAAGATGGGAAATAGTTTCTAGCCTGTTTTAGGAAAAAATTAGATAGTAACAAGTTTTTGAAGTTTAGAGTTTTCAAAGAAAATGGTTTTTTTAGTACATGGATAAAAGGAAACTTTGAAAAGAACATAATTAATAAGCTTCAAAAAGGTGTACAAAGCATTTTTGACTAATGCTGGAAAAACCTGTTTCTTGGTATAATTTATGTGAGCACCACTATTAAGCTTGGCATTGAATTAAGAAGGTGTTACTCAGGTGAGTAAATTTATGATGAGGTGTAAGTATTTAGAAAACGCTGGCCTGATATCTGTGAGTGTGAAGAGGAAAGTTTCCTCAGTCTTGTCTATGCTAATTCAGATGATTCAGGAAGAGATTGCATTGAAAATAATCTGATTTATATAAACAACTAATTTGTAATTTGTGAATTATAAGGACAGTTACAACTGTTTATGTAAGAAATATACGATTTTACAACAACCTATATTAAGTCTTCTGCTGGCACATTTATTGAGGAAAAGACCCGGGATGAAAATTCCACTGGAAAAAGGTCAGGGAGGAACAGAAGATGCCTCCTGAAGAAAATGTATCTCACTGAAGACTTTCTTCCTTCTTTGCAAGAGAGGACTAACAGAAATAAGCAGTATTTAATACTACCAAAAATGTGGATTTGGTGGGGGAAAACATCTTGCATCTCTGTCCCACTCTCTGTTATATAAATATTTTTGGAAGATAACTACAAATTGAGCCTGTGGATTTATGATTTTAAAAGTGCATTGGGGAATAGTAGGAGGGCCTAGCAAAGCCTTCTCAACAAGTGGTGTGACCTTCCTGTCAGTCAGAAGGTTAGTAAAAGACACTGATCAATGCAGAGATGTCAGTATCTCAAAGAAGTTTGTCTCAGCAAGCGAGGAGTGTCTGATACTACAGACTCCTTCATAGTCACAAGCATGGCTTCAGTAGATGCTCTTCTAGACACAGAAGCTGATGATGCAACTGGTAGGATCCTCTTTTATTTAATGTACTTGACTTGTAATAAGTTTCATAGTTCTGGTCTGTTTTTTTATTCTTTTATGGTGGCTTTGTAATCTAACAGGCACCTGATACCAATTCAGTCCTGATGGGAACAGCCACAGCTTAATGCTGGCCTACACAAAGACTGAATTTGGTTTATGATGTCTGTGATATTCTAACTTTGAATCAAAGTTCAAGGGAAACGTTCAAGGCATAAGGATTTTAATGCCCATATCTTGATAGCACATTCATGCAGATTGAACTTTAAACTGATGTGCTTTCTTTAATAATTAATTTTAAAAAGAATGAGAATAGCTCATTTTAAAAAGAAGTTTGATGTAAATCATCCTAATGTATCTTGTTTTCCATCACTAATATTCATAGATAAGAAATAAGGTCATTTCAACAGTTCCACCCTGAAAAGATGAAGTAACTAGCCTTAGGGAAGCTCTATTAAAGAACTACTAGTAGTTTTTGCGACAAGTGGAGTTTTTACTTGAAACTATCAATGTTGGATTAGAGCATCTCAGAAAAGTGAAGAGATCATTTAAAGTGATTTATGTAATATTATACAGCAATTCAAAAGTATCCTTATGCCTTTGTTGTTACCCACACCAAGAAAACCAATGCATCAAGAACAAGGTCAGGGAGCAGTTGTAAGTCTTTGCTAATGGAAATTAGTTTACCACTTGTTACATCAAAATGTCAGTTAACGTGCACAATTTTGGTGACAGGGGGATTTGGATACTCAGTGACTGCAGGACTGGACCATTCTTAAGGTCAATGGAGAAAGCTCTCAAGTACTATTACACCTCTTGTTCTTCTTTCTCTTCCTTTTGAAACTGGTCTCTTGGCCTGGTGGGTTGCTTTTTCCTGGACACTTGATGTGCTGAGGTCCAAAAGTGCCCTGATCACAGGTCCAACAAACCCCTGTGTTGGAAGGGAGCCTGCAGCAGGCAAAGAGATCCCCAGCAGGCTCACATTCACTCTTCTGTGCCTGTCCTGTCTGCCAACACCTGACTTGTGTTGGGTTAACACAGTGGTTAGTGTAGTGTGGTTAGTGGGTAGTGCCAAGCTGGTGACCAGCACTATCCACATCAGGGCAGAAAACTGCATTCACCCCCTTCTCGCCCATCTCTGTTCTGTGCTAGATGCATTTGGGATTTTTGTACTTTTCCCCAGTGTCCCATGTCCTCGGCCCGAATGTTTTGTTGCTGAAACTCTTGTTTTCGTTACTAGTAGAGAAGGCAGAGAGGAAGCCTGATGTTGCTGAGGCCCCAGGGCCCTAGGTCAGCAAGATACAGTTTACTTCACTAGGACTGCACACATGGTTAAGCTTAAGTATGTGTGTTAACTGCTTTCCTGAATGAGATGGCAATGAAAAAGGGAAAAGCTAATGTTTGTATGCTAAATCTGCCTCAGCTGCATTATGTCCAAGCATTTCTATGAAGACAGCTCTGTGAGTGCTCAAATGGGCAGTGAACTCGGGAGTAATCTCTGACCAAAATCTGTTGAGATCAGTGAAGTCATTTATGGAAGAACTAAGAAACACAGCTGCTTTTTTTTTTTAAATCCAGTGTTTATTGAACAGTACAGCCATTGCAGAATTGGGGGGTGGGATCTCAGTAAGAATTTTATTCTGGAGGCTTTTCAAACTGGCCCTGGGTTTTGGGTTGAGCAGTGTAAGAATCTAGCTGAAGAATGTTCCTCTCTTAGTATATTTTCTAGAGTATAAATTATAAATATAAGACTGGAACTGTCTTTTGATAATCAGATTGAAGATCTTGTCAGCCTTTTCAGAATACAATTGTTCTTGATGGTGTTTTCTTTATTTTAAAACGATAATGTTAAATGCTCTATTAAAGATTGTTTTATCTAATAAATGAAACTCCTGTTGTGAATTCAGACTAACGGAATAATTGTTTTTGTCACAGGTGACCCTCGGACTTCTTTTTGTTCTGCGAGAGACAATGTGTAGCCCGACAAATATTTGACTCAAGGGAGATAACTTGTAGAAGATCAAGTTGTAGCACAAACTCAGGGTTCTGATGAAAACTGAGATATTGATGGCAATGAGCGTTATTTCAGAGGTGAATAACTTCCAGTATTAAAAATGGTAAGCTGTTTGAGAGAAGAGAAAATGTTTAGTGGAGACACTGAAATTTGCCAATTTTTGAACAGAACTGAGCTTAAAGATACATTTTAAATAAAGCTGTTCCTCGGACTGGTTTTTATTGAATATTTTACTGGATCAAGGGTTTACTTCAGAAACAATGGTGCTGTGCTGTCAGTGACCAAAGGAAAAGATGAGTATTTCAAGTAATTGTTACACTATTATTAGTAATAGGTCTGTCAAACTCAGCTATTTGTTCTTTCTCCAAGAAAGTGTTTAGAGGCACTGTGTTTTCTAGTTTGCTACTGACAGCAGGCTACAGTGCTGATATGCTATACTATTTGCTGTCTCTTTTTTTTTGTTTTGAATGATCTCTTTTCTCATTAAGCCTTTCTTCATCTTTAATCTTTTCATTAGCTGTTTCTGATGTGTTTTATGTCTTTTTGTTTTTACACTATCCACTTTTCTGTCCTTTTATGACATAGATACTTCATGATTTTCTAGCATAAGACATCATCAGCAAGTCTAGTTTAGTGACAGAAAATGCTACCAACAATAGACATCCAGTGCTGATATGACAATGTCTGTTCTATTTGTACAATGAAGCTTGCTTTCCTAGGGCAATAAAAATGTTGCGGTGTCAATTCAATGCGATGCATCACAGCTTAATTTTGCAACCTCAGTAAGAACCTTTTCACCCTTGCTGTTGGCAGTTTGTCTTTTACTCACATCTGTAAGCTGACTCAAATTCCACATTCTCCACTCCTGAGAAGCAATTGCCAACCTCTGTTTCTGGAGGACAAGCATTACTAAGTATTCTTCAGGATAACAGAATAAAATTTGTTAACATCTTAATTAGTGTATGCTTATTTAATGGAACAAATGAACTTGTATTTAACATGTATAGGTAAGTAATGTGTGGGAGTATGATACAAATGCTGCTTACAAAAGAAATGTAGCCCTCCTGAAGTCACAAAGATGGGCAGTATTACAGCTCAGTGGGATAATGAAGGTTCCTACCTTACATGACAGAAAAAAGATCTGATTGTCTTCTTACTTAGTTTTAAGAATGATTAAAATACACAAAAATCTGTATCAATACCTTATAATTCAGAGAAGCATGCTGCAAACAATCTTTCCTTTTGCAAGTACAACAGAAATTAAGGTATAATCAGGAAGTCTATTTACAGCTTTTAGATGGTGACTTCTGTAGCTTCTAAATAGTTTTGTGGTAATAACTGACCAGTATGAAGGTTCATGTCCTATGGTTTTCTTTAATGAAGTTATACATAAAGAGAAGGCAAACTTATATCCTGTCCTTGAAGAAGGACTGTGCACCAGAAGTAAAAGATTTTCAGTTCATTCTTTTAATTTTATAAATGAACTGATATAGTGCCAGGTCGTATAGTTAGATAGGCTTTTTGAAGAATAGTTATTACCTTATTGATGGTCATAAAAATGCAGCTCTTGACTATGTCAAGAGTCCTATGCTTGAGTTAGGGACTCTGAATTAGGTTGTCTGGGTTTGGGGAGGGGTGTGGGTTAGGTTTTCTTTGTCATGGAGGACTCCTTGTCTTATCTATTGCTAGAGTTCTAAGAAAGTCCTTCCATGTTTCACTTAGACTCTCTGATCTCTCCTAACTCCTCAGGTCCCATGCTCTCTAAAACAAGAGAGACTAGAACCAGCTGATGTCAAACCCCGCTGTGTGTGACTACACACCGGAAATTCTCTATTGAAATACATACTAAGAAACTAGAAAGGTTAAGGGATGGTTTCAGGTTAATTACATTTCGTTTTTCTGTCCACACCTTTAAACAGATTATTTGACTACCTCTGTGTATCTTGTGCAGGGTATGTAACTTCTCCATTCAGGCTTACAGAAAGCCTGTTCTACGTGATGAGTACCTGTAATTCGACATGTGACGGTGAAATACAAGGTCTCTTTATATTGTATCACCTTGAGTTTTGTTTTGCAATGTAGATGCAAGGTTAGTAAAACTAATTTGTCTTCAGAGAGAGATTACCAAGCAGAAGTTCTTCACCCCTGTACTGACAGAAGTCATCTCCTCCCTCAGTGCTTGTTATTGTGTGAGGTTAATCAGTACCATTGCTTTTTTTAGTCAGGAATTACAGCTGCACCCGAGTATCAGCCTAGTGTGGTTATAGTGCAACTGTCAGTACGATGTTATTTAGCCAGACGAGATGTCCCCACTCTAGCCATTGGCCAAAGTGATGAATGGGAATGAGTACAGGGATCAACCTTGAAATATGGTATCCATATATAGAAAAGTTTCAGCCAATACCTATCTTTGTGTGTGTTTTGGTGAAGAACCGTGAGTGTTCTTTCCTCCCGGATAGTTGCTATGGATTTCATTTGATGTTTCTGTTTTCCAGACTCTGTGATGGGCAGTTTTCTACTCCTTAGTCTTACTTGATTTTTTTTTAAGAACACATTTGTCTCCCTTGTCTGTGTCTGGGAGGAAAGAAGTGATTTCATTTTCAGAGGTGAAAGGGTATTCTTAGCCCAATACAGTTAAGGTACGGATATTTTTGTGTTGGAGATACTGAAAGGCAGGTACCTCTTTATGTGAATTTTCCTCATTTACAGCTGCTATTTGCCCCTTCCATCAACATCACAAAGTCCCTCGTAAGTAAAGAATTGCAATGCCTTTTTATCCTCCTTCAGCACTCATTGGATATTTATTTTTTTCTTAAGTAACAGCATCCACAGACTTATCTTAAACTGGATATTGACTGGATATTGTTAAAAATATGGGACTTACATATTATGGAGAATTGAAGTTTGATTTTTTGTTTCATTTTGGATGAAGACTTAATGGTCTATAAATTTAAAAAATTATCACGTTTTTATTAATGCAAAATACACAAACTATTAATGTTTCTGGACTTAATTATAGTAATTATTTATGTTAAAGTAGGATTATTTCTGACTGGAATTTAGGGGTCTGTCTTCTGTAATTTGAGTATTGTAAGGTACTGTAATGCCTGCACCTAATGTGCAGGTTCACGTAATCGCAACTTATTTTACAAGACCTAGGTTTTTCCCCACGTTTCCATTATGCTATATGAACATCTCCAAACCTTCCCTGAATCTCTGTAATTGAATTAGTTCTCACTTGGAACAAAGATTTGAAAAGGACCTTCTCAATCATCAAATCCAATTTCCAGGTGTAGTAGGTGTTGATACAAATCCGTTAGGAATCACCTTTTACTTTGTTATAGCTGTTTCTTCTTATTCCAGCTTGGCAAGGGCATTCTTATTGCCGAAATGTATTTTGTGTCAGTTTATATGCTTCTACTATCATACTAAAGTTACTTAACATTGCTTAACATCTCTCTGTTCTTGTAATGAGTGAGAATAAAAGCATCACCTCTTGGCTGTCATTTTACTTGTCAAAAAAAGACAGATATCAAATTCTATTAATCTGTTCAGAAAAATAACCTTTCCCCTTCTATGAGAGAGCACTAACCCCAGGAGTATGCCTTGTCTTTGGAAATACCTTCCCTTAAAACAAAATCCTGGTTTTGCTGAAGTCAATAGCAAACCTCTTACCAAGGTCAGTGCCTGTCTCCTTTCACTTTTTTTGGCTGCAGTCCTTGCCTATGGGTAAGAAAGCTGCTAACTCCCTTAAACCCAAAG
>NW_010449881.1:0-7629 GCF_000710305.1 Buceros rhinoceros silvestris | reverse complement strand
CACGAAAACTTTCAACCTATGAGGATGCTGCATGACGTCACATGGTAGGGAATTAAAAAAAATGTTATAGGTTTAAAGCAAATTTCTCCTGAAAAGGAGATCTTGGCTGACCTACCACAATCCTTCAATATGTACTATTCTGTTTATTGTGGAATGTGCTGGTCCTATCAGCAGTTTTGATAAAGATTGATTTCTGTATGCAGGTATTATTTATAAAATATTTTCTTTGTGGATGTATCTATCTAAATAGAAAGGTTTGCAGTTTTGGTTACTATTACTGTTTCTTTAGTTCTATCTTAAAAACACAAACCAGCATACATTAATAAGGAATAGACTTTCTGTATTACAGCATTTTGCATTTTATTTTACATTTGAATATATGCCAAAGTCACTCAAAGTATCTCTTTCATTGTTCCTAATTACCTTGTGTTTGTCACACTAATATGTTGCTACAGAAACCATTGTGTTATCAAAGACCAAGTTATTTTTATTACAATGGTCCTCTATAGCAAAATCTGTTTGGAATCAAAGAGAAATACTAGATTTGAAACAGAAAAAGAAAAAGAATTGTCTAATACCTATAGAAAATAATTCTGTAAATGTCATGTTTCACTTTCAGAAACGATTGGATTAGCCTCAGTTTGGTCTTTTATCTCTATAGCTGAAATACTCTTTAAATGAACTTTGACTGATAAAAGTGAATTTGATTTATGTTTTGGTAATACTTGAGTAAGACATTGCTGCTGATAAAAAGAAGGAAGCAGTTCAGCTCTATCTCTTCTAAGTAATTTTCAAAAGAAGATACAAGCAACTGTGCAGTCTGTAAAGTGTACATTTTAGTAGTTAACTTGGTTCAAATAAGTGAAAAATTTTACATTTCCCACGTGCTTGTCCCTCGGCATAAATTACATATAGTAAATCTTTTAGTTAAGGAATATGTTTCAGATCCTTGTTTGCAGAGTACTGATATTAAAAAACAGGATATAAGAGTTTATTCAGCATGCAGTCACATTTCTATACTACACACCTCTGCAAAGTCTTATAAAATTCTATTACAAGGCTATCAAATTTAATCAGCCAGTCAGTTCTGAGCCAAAATAATGCACTCCCTACATCTTAAACCTATCATACTAATATGAAACAGGCACTAACTGTTTCCATTTTTGAAATCTTATTTTGATCACATAAATAAGTAAAGCAAAAGATTGCCTTTAGCCAGGTCATTAAAACAACCATTTCCCTCCAATCTTTCTTTCCTTTACAGCTCTGCTGTTACAACTACATTGAGACTACAGGAAGATGTGGGAAGGTGCCCATGACTTAGTGCTTCAGGGAGGGATACAGGCTTTTTAGCAGAAAAAGCTGGGAATGCAAGGAGCGGGTGTTACCCTTTGTGTAGAACAGCTGGAATGCATAGAGGTCTGCCTCCGTGATGATTCCAGGAGCCAGACAAGAGCTTATATGTAAAGACCAGTGGGTAGACCAACACGGGTGTTATTGTAGTGAGTATCTGCTATAGATCAGGAAGAAGTAGATATGGCCATCTTCAAACTACTGGAAGCCTCACATTCACAGGCCCTGGTCCCTATGGGGGACTTTAACCACCTTGACATCTGCTAGATGGATAACACAGCAGGACTCAGGTAATATAGAAGATTTTTAGTGTGGCACAGGTGACTGAATTACCAGCAAAGAAAGGTGCTCTGCTGGACCTGATACTTATGAACAAGAAAAGACTATTTGTAGGTATGAAAGTCAGGACAGCCTTGGCTGCAGTAACCAGGAGACAGAGATCAGCATCTTAAGAGGAGTTAGCTTAATATCAGTCCCTTGGAATGCGATGGAGAAATCCACCTGGAATGTATTTCCAAACACATGAAGGATGACTGACTTCAGTGAGGTAACTAGTTTAATAGACAAGGGGAGAACAGTTCGTGTTATTTACCTCAACTTTAACAAAGCTTTTGACATACTCTTTGATAACCTTCTCATAAGGAATTTGACAAAGTATGGTTTAGATAAGTAGTCAGTGATGTGATTTGAAAACCTGTAGAACAACCAGGTCCACAGCATTGTGATCTGTGGTGAACGGTTCATCTGGAGGCCGTGGTGAACGGTTCATCTGTCACTGGAGGTATACCCCAGCTGTCAATACTGGGGCCAGTGCTGTGGAAACTTTTCATTAATGACCTGGACACAGGCATGGAGTGAACCCCCCGCAATTTCATAGATAATAGAGAACTAAGGGAACTGATACAGCAGGGTGTGGTGCTGCCATATAGAGCAAGAGCCTGCTTGACAGGTTGGAGACACAGACAGGGAGGACTATCATAAAGTTCAACAAAGGGAAATGTAAAGTCTTGCACATGGAGAGAAATAAACCCAGGCACCAGTATACACTGAATAGAATAACAGCTGTCAGATAATCTTTGGGACAGTCTGTTTTAGATTAAAATAGTAAAACATTCACCACTAATGTAAATATCTTAACTACCTCTCACAGTTGTCCTCCTTGGCTCTAAGGTAGCAAGGGTCTTCTGTGTATTGTGTGCACCGGTGCAACCTCAGTCCTAAAAGAAATATGGTAAAGATGTGCCATGTTCAAAGTTGTTTATTCCAAACTTAATAGGTGTGATAGGCAAGGATGTAAGATCATCCCAACAGACAATACAAACTATGTGAGAAGTGAAAATGACTTAATCTCATGTAGATCGGAGTTTTACTCACTGATGCCTAATTGTAATACATATTTTTAACACAATGTCAGATGCAAGATTTTATTCAATAATAGTTGTCTACATACTTGGTCAGGAAAAGAGGGTAAGGGACCACCAGACAGGTGGAGGAACTTATAGACCTCCTTTCTTCTTCCTCTCCCCATCCTCTAAGGCTGTTACTTAGACATCTTTGTTATGTATTGTATTAGGAAAAAGGTGTAGGAAGCTAGTGACACTGAGAGATGACATTAAAGTGTATCAAGCTTGGAGGCAGGCAGCAGAGTTGAGTTCAAAAGTGCAGCAAGTGGGTTTGGAAGCAGTCACCATTTTAATCAGATTGAACTTGATCAAATTACGTCCAGTGCATGCAGTGCATTCCTGTGCAGTATGCAATCCTTAGTTAATTTTTCAAGGAAGTCTATACTAAAAGAGTCATGCCACCAAAAGAAGAAATCCTGGGCTGAAAAAGACAGACTATTAGTTTTAGCAGCTGTGCAAGACAAGCAGACATCTTTTCTTCTTCAAAAATTTTAAATGATGATCTGCTCAAGGATGCAGCGAGGGAACAAACGAGCTAAGAGGAAAAGAAGGAAGAAGGAAGAAAAAAAATCAGAGTACTAGAATAGTGAAATTGGAAAGTATGTATTATTCTCTGCTAGGCACTGAAACCTGGGAAACCTAGCAAATAAACATACAACAGCTGGTCCTAATCTTAGCATTTCTGCTGCTGTCCAGACTAAATTTAAAACTACATGTTATCATACACTAAAGCATACCCACCCATACTTAAAAAATACATAAATTTGAAGGTGATGCCTTATATCATGCAATAATGTGTGGTTTGAAGAAGTTGAAATTGAACTTTTTACATTCTCAAAATGAACCTTAAATCTAACCTGAATATTATGTGAGTCAACCACAAAGAGGATATAGTCTTCTATCTGTCAGTTCCTTTGGTTCTATTTTTCAGCCAAGCAAAAGTATTCCCAGAGTACCTATTTTAAAACAAGTATCTATTTTTTACTTAAAAGGAACACTTATCAACTGTTTTGGATATCTATGCTTTAAAGTCACACTAGTTACCACAGCTCTAGGGACAAATTGTTAGCTAATAACATATCTCAGGTCACTAATGGTTTGGGAAATGGAATTTTTGTACCCAAGCAAGCTGCAGTAACCACATGTTTATGCTGCTATTATTTGATGTTCCCAGTCTTATTTCTGCTTCCATGAGATATTTCTTAGAGATATGTGGGACTGAAGAACTGCTATTGTCAAAATATTTTTTTAAACATACCAAGGAATAATTGATTACTTAATGTTGATTTTTATCTGCTGCAGCATGCTCACTGCTTAACCAGATGCAGTAAGAACACATTTCTTCTCCTGAAAGAAGCATAACTATCCCAAGGAAATAATCCAAATCCTTCAGCATCATGCTGTCACTTTAGATTCACATTTGAATCCTCTCATTTTCTCATTCTCCAACTAATTTTTCCTTTAAAAAAAATTTCTCTGTTGAAGATTCTTGAGTTTTCTAAAATATTTGCTTAAAGGAAACACAGTTAAGAAATAGTTATTTATTATTCCCATGATCCAGTTCCAGATATTTTGACAGCAGATCAAATTATCAGTAAGTGGATTAAATGGAAGTCATTATATGTAAAATAGGAAAGCTGCTCCATAATACAATAAGAAATAGATAAAATTCAATATAAGCCCAAGTAATTTCAGAGGCAATTGCTGAATTCTGAAAATAAGCTTAGCTTTAATATATATAATTATGTAGCACATTTTAATGGGATAGTTAAAGAAACATCTGTCAAATTCTCTTCTTTGCCCACAGCCAATTCTGCAAAAACACTTTGTAAGATTTTTCTATTATTAACTTAACTATGAGTATTTGATATATGCCAAACATTCAGAAAAAATTCTAGAACTTAAATATGATCTTCAGTATTGCCATGTATGACTTTTTATAATATGAATGCATTGCACTATTACCTACTCTGAACATTTCCTTTTGACTGCTTCTTATAGCATCTTCTTACAATGAGGAAAGAGAAAGCGTAATTTAGGATTTTCCAAGAATGGAAATTTATCTTTCCGAAAGTGAATTGGCCTCTTTTGCATATACATAAATAAGCAGATAATGTAGAAGAGCTGATTTCCAAAGAGAACTTCACCTTTACACTTGTTTGTTTGATACTGCAAGTAATCATGCAAATAATGGCGGATGTTGCCAAGCACTTAGATGACTAAGTACCACATTGGGCCTACCAAAGAAGTAACTAGACTCAAATGTACACTAAAATGATTCCTAGATATATTACAGATTTAAAAATACAAACACAAAAATGGAAGTTGAGCTATAATACGATTGAAAATGAGAGAGAGAAAAGAAGAAAACCTTATATGGCAATCCACATGTTCCATTATTTCTGTCTAACCACAACACTTTTATTTAGACATTCCACTTAACAGCAAATAACCACAAATCCCTATCCTAAAATTCTTCCAGGAAAATAATAATCTTGCATATTATAATAATAAAGCTTAAAACATAAATAGTCTTGGCATTCCCATAGGACTATGCAAGATTCTAAGTAAAAACAATTGTAATTTTCCCACATTTCTGAGCAAAGAGGTCAGAGATTAGTTTCAGAAGTTGCATGTGATGTTTTTATTGCCCTGTACCTGTGAAGTTACCAGCATTTCTGAAAAAAAATTGTGAAAAAGTTTCCATTCCAACTCCATAGTATTTTATTCTTGATTCGTATGATTACTAGACAAAACATATGAATGAGAAGTACCAAACTACCGTATGAATCTCCCTTGCAGTTGTTTTCTGCCTGTAGATGGACACTAAATTAGCATCATTTTCTGAGATTTTTAAGGAAGTATGGTACCTGAATTAGACTCCTTACACCTATGACAGGGCTTATCTCCACAGGTTTCTATAGCACAACACCCACTTTATTTTCATTTGCCTGACAGTGTTTCAGATGCTGCTTCTTCTGTAATCACTTTGCAAGAAAGTGTTGCAGGTTCTCATTTCTGGAGATTAATTTCTCAGGCTTTTCTATTACTGAATGATCACGGACTTGCCATATGAGCAGCCAACATTAACTTCTTTAAATATCATGCTTTAAGAAAGTTATTACAAACTTGTTTTATAGCGTCCTGGTTACAACATTTACTTCCTAGCAACAGAATAATATTTCCTAATGAACTGAAATTGTCATCAGTAGTTGCAACATTCAGATGACAGAAAGCTGATCTGAAAAAAGTTTTAAGATAGCATTATCCATTAGACTGATTTAGGACCACAAGTTACATTGACTTCCTATTGCTTATTTTTAAAAAACTTCTCTTACTTGCTCATTAGTTTCCTTTGGCTCAAGTCTTATTTCACTGATTTTTCCTCTGAACATTTGCTGAAATTGCTGTCCCACTACACCCACCACTTCCTCTAACAGTGTGATGTGAAACAGAAAGGAATTTGCAACAAAAATTGTTTTTCCATTAAATAGCAATGAAATGTCAACTGTAAGTTTTAGTGACAATATGTCTGTTTTCGTAAAAATGTCACTTCACAGGTCTGGAGTCAAATCTTAGTGCAGAAACAGAGGAGATAAGACTCATTACTCTAGAAGAGGCAGCAACTTAACGATGAGAGCTAGCACGAATGTATTCATGTGGGTGTGGGTGTGGGTGTTAGCCTTCTGCTCTGACTACCAGTGATGGCTCGCATCACACCAGCATTTGACCCTGGCACACAGGGTGTGCAGCAGGAAAGAAGCCCCCAACTACAACACTGCATTCCCACCCCTCTCACCTTACACAGCTGCGAAGGTGGGGGAGATTTACTCCTCATGTCTCAGGACTGGCTCCGAAGGATGCGGCCATGCAGCCCTTCAATTTGCAGATGTGAACACCTCTGGCGGAAGCATCCCTTTTGGAAGGTCTTTGATCTTCTGTCTGCCATGTGCCATAAAAATGTTTAACCACAGAACTATTGACTGAGAAGAGGGGAAGAAGAAGGAGCAGGGGATGCAGTGTCATTTAGAATGCCATTGAAAAAGAAAGAATTTTCTGTGATACCCAAGGTTTGGTTTTGGGTTGGGTGGGTTTAGTTTGTTTGTTTAGGGGGTTTGTTTTTTATCATGACATAGCATAGCTGTTACCTATCTAGCTGTAATTCATACAAAAGACATATCGACAGCTAGTACTGCCCAGACTTTCAAATCTAAAAAATAACACCTTATGCAGTGTACCCAACTGAAAATTTATCCCTGAATTTATGAAACATTTACACACAGCTACATTCTCACACTGTACAAGGAATTGCTGTACTGGGTTTGAATAATAGATACCATATGCAGACTTCTGCCTACAGCCATCTTAACTTCCTAAAACTAACCTGTCTTACCTGCTTGCTCTCTATAGAAGGGTGAAGCTGGTGGATTCAATTGGCAAATGGGTTTCTATTTTCCAGGTGATGGCTGCACTCAATTAGGAGATTGCCAAGAGCAATCTGAAAGGTATATAGGCCTTCATCCCAATACAGAAATCAAAAGTACACTTTCCACTGAATTCAACAGGCTTTAGGATGTCCATTGCTGACAGAGGACCTGGCAAAATGAATTCAAATGGAAATGGAAAGTACAGGGTAATGGGTACTAGTAATGGGTCTAGTTAGAAATATATGAATAACCTGTGGAAAATGCAAAATGCTCCAACTGACTGTGCCAATAAGCCAGATGCTGAAGTTGGAAAAATGTCATTCTTACTTACCAAAAGAAGAGAGTGTAATGCCATTGAACCAACAAGGTACTTTAAAAATGTAGCACAAATTTCAAGTTTTTTCCAATATGTTTTTATAAATAATTACAATAAAAAATATTAATAT
>NW_010449880.1:0-7246 GCF_000710305.1 Buceros rhinoceros silvestris | reverse complement strand
GACAAAACATTTTGACCAAAAAATGTGTGAGAAAAATAGAGCCATGTTCAAGGTGGACCTGGGAAAACACTAGTTTCACTGTAAATTGAATGTATCTTGTTCCTTTGGTAACAGATCATCATACAAAGCTTATTAAAAGACTATTGAACTATTGCTCAGCTTGTAATACCATTAAAAATGGATTTATCTAATCTTATGATATGTGTGTATATGGAGTAAGAATACATATATGTATGTATTCTGATGTTAGTTTTATATGTATCACCTAAGACATCATTTCACAAAGCAAAGTTTCTTGTTGTACAAGTTTGTTTGTTCCCTTAACCGTCAAAATTTCAGGAACAAAACTTACCTCTTGGGACCTTCAAAGACAGCTAGTCCAAAACCTTTGACTCTTTTCTCTCCATTTTCACCAAGCTCACCTAAAATTTAACAAGTACAGTAATTTTAATGTTTACATTCAAGTGGAAAACAGATCATTGTTCATAAACTTTGAACTTGAAATTCACTGAGCAAAAGACAATATATTAAGAAATAATCTTTCAAAGATAATCCACTTTTCAGTCTTTGTTTTCCAGGATCACCAAAATCACCATAAAATCCCTCTGCCCCATACTACCCATCAATTCCTTTCAACCTTGAATTGTCCTGTAAAATTCTTAATGTTGCTGCAAATCCATGATTTCAGTTTATATTAATTCTTCCCTATTTAATTCCAATCTGTAACATCAAATAAAATAAATTATGAACAACAATGGAAATGAGTCCAAATTTTCAGTGTAGAAAAAAAAAAACCCCAGCAATCTGATTCTGAACAGAGATACAGCCTGTCTTTGTTCATGGATTAGACTCTTTGAAAATGCTCTTTTCTTTACACAGAGGGCATAGGAAAAGAAAAAAAAAATGAAGAACAACCTCAGAGACCTGGTGAACTTTCTAAGGGACCTTCCTAGTGTGGTTAGTTACAACTGTGAGAGCCAAGGATGTTTGTTCTAGATAATATTCACATAAAAATAAGGGGCAAAGTATCTACAGATGCCTGCCTTATTAGGAATTGTGCTTAAAGCGTGACGGTTGAAAGCTGGTGGTGTGGACCTGACCATGGTTTAATCCCTTGTGGACAAGGAGAGGTCCTCCAGTCCCAGAGGCAGCAGTGTTCTGCCTCACCTCCTGACATGACTGTGGATTAGCATGGTTTGTAACTGGTTTGTATCTGGGCAGAGATGGTGTGAAGACAGTAGAGAGGTTGGTAGATGAAAGAGAATTCTACTCACAGGTCAGATCTGAAAAATGAGCCTTGGAAGGGATGGAGATATGTGAAGAGACATTCCCCTCGTGGAGGAAAAAAACAGAGGGTCTGCAAAGGCAGGAGGTGGAGAGGGAATATTAAAACCAGCTCCGGAAAAATTAAAGGGATTAGGAAAGCAAAGCCTATTTAGCGCAAAGAAACAGAATACAAGAACACCATTCTGTAATTGTTTAAAAGGCTAAAACCAACAAACAATAACAAGAGCCCAGACTAACTGTGTGACATAAAACTGAGATAATGATGTGTGCTTTCAGTTTAGCACTGCAATCTAGACATACTGAAACATGCGTTCAAGGGAGTCAGAGCAAGGAGGCAAGAAGAGTTAAAAGTAGATGGGTACTTCCAGTCTTATTAAATTACTTGTAAAACAGTTGGGTTATTACATGTGTCTCTATGAAGTCGTTACCTAAAAAGTGAAAAGTGAAACAAGGAGGATTTTACCTATTTTCCTAATCTGACATGGAATCTTCCACCATTTCATTTCATTCCACTCTCAAAAGTGTATTTTGTCTCTCTTTGGAAAGCATCGCTAAAAATACCTCATTACCATGGTATTTAGCTCTAGATTTGGAGAATGCATCTTATTTGTTTAGCATTCACGACACTGTAGGCAGTGGTCAGCAACAGAGTAATGAGGATATATGAAGAACATATATAAACGGAAACAAAAAGAAATAGCCGAAGTATTTTTGCTGAATTTTTTAAATCCTCCGTCTTCTTCTAGATCATAAGGTTCTGGCTGCAGCACAGTAATGAACTTAATTCCAAGAAAAGATTTGCTTTTGAATTTACTCTTCTGTGTTATTCTTTTCTGTAGTCAGTAGAAAATACTAAACAACTATATCTAATGAAATTGTGATCCTTCAAATGTCCCTCTGAAAGGGAAAGGTAAATAATGGTCCCTCAAGACCTTTTAGATCAGAGGGAGATGAATACTCTGATTATGACTCACTGATTGTTTTCAGAGCTGTTGACAATATAGATACAAATAGAGTTTTAAAACAGTTACGTATCATTTGGGGGTAGTTTTTTTTTAGAAAAGGTTTACTCAATTATTGCCCTGCTTGTAATAGCATTAAAATGCATTTATCTGACCTTTTACAATAACTTCACTGCCTGTTTCTCAAGGCTAAAGTTAACGCAACAATGAACTCAAGTACTTGCTTTGGCCATTTGATTTTGTTTTGCAGGCTTCTAATTTCTTCCATAGCTACTCTGTATTTGTTTTCCCTGCAGGAAAGAAATTCCCCTGGTTCCCATCGAAGGAAATAGAAAACTCAGTTTGGCTTTACTTCAGTGAGAAGAAAATCAAGTATAACGTTTCACCAAAGTCTATCCTGTTTCTTATACTTCATGTTTCATGTCATCCAGTGCTTCAGCTGCATTTAAATATGTAAAACGGGCCTATTTTTCTCTCCCGCTATGCTAACTTCTTGCCCAGGTTATCCAGGAATATCCCTAGGTCCTGGAGAACCCATTGGCACATTTCTGTAGAGGGGACAGATGCTGGCACATTTCATCTTCATGCTGTCTGCAAAAGTTGACGTTTGCTGTAAGAACATTCTTTCACACACTTCTAATTACATTAATTTGTGTAGTTAAAGAACTTGAGAAACATTAGGAAAATAAAGTAGAAACAGTTCCATCAGAAAATCCCACAGAAATGCCTCCTAAATTCCTGTAATTATCTGGTTAACAACATTTGGCTGTAATGCCCTCTTTTAGTATCCAGTGGTTGCAGGTTGAGATATATGTAGTTGACATAAAAAAAAACCCCACAGGAGAACAGGAAGTGTGAAAAACTGGTAAAAACTATAAACACAAAACCAGTTAAAACAGTATTTTTAGTTTAATTTCATTATAAGCATGCATAGCAGTCTTTTTATTTTTTAGCATGTATATAAGGAAGACCAAATTCTCCCTAAAGCTAGAATAAAACTTCTTGCATAGAAATCACATAAAAGTCTCCATAAATGCTCTTTTTAAATTTTTTCTTTAAATCTTGATTATTTCAACAATTTCCACTTCAGATAATGTGATATTTTTAATTATATTTATATTTATTAGATTTATAACAATCCTTATGGCTTTTATTCACCAAGATATTTTAAAACATTTTTCTTAACATCTTAATAAACAAAGTATCTAGCTCTGAACCAGCAAGTGTAATTTGTAAATGTCATAGCATTCTAACATGTACTACGCTTATATATTTATTCCTATTATTCAGTATATCCTCTTACATTCAATATATTTATTCCTATTATGCACACAGGAAAAGCATATCACAAAATCTATCGTGACTTACCTGAATTTATTCTTAATCCGTAGTTGAGTGGCAGAGATGAAAAATTCTTGAGTGCTGGTCTGTAATTGTTAAGCTATGACGTTATCATCAACTCAATGGGCTTTTTCAAAGAACAGATGCTGAGGATGGGCGTTAGAGGACCTAAACTTGAATTAAACAGTGTTAAATATTCAGGACTGTATTGTTAAAAAGCAGGAGGTATCATTCAGACTCAGGCAAAAGATTTACCCCCTAAATGAGGGCATTACAGCTGTGTCTATTCAAGGAAAAGAATCTTCTCCACAACTCTTTTGGCCCCAGTTTCAACTTGCACTTTGAGCCTTGCCTTAGTGCACTGACAAGAATACCAAAAGCCCACTGGCTATGCGTGTGCAGTGTGGCACAGGTGGTCAGTGAGGCAGCATGGTACTCACACAATTACAAAGTTTTCTGGAGGCGGGGAAGTCATATTGAATATTCGAAGAACTGAAGTTCTCTGAACCGTCATCATAATGCAAATAATAAAGGAAGTTTTCCATTTAGAGCCAGGTTCTGCTTGATTCCTACATAAATTGATCAGCAGTGGAAGGAGCCAGAATGTTTCCCCTTGACCTGTGGGAAGGATAAAAGAGCCAGAAACAAATCACATCCCTGATGTATCTGTACTGTTTCTGCTCCACAGAAGCGTTTAACACCCTAACAGAGGTGGGAATGACTAGTGGTGGGTGTAGAAGCTCTCTAGGACCTCAGACCCAGCCAGCAGTGCTGACCTGCTCTTTGCCAGCCACCATAAAGCACAGTGGCAGTGAGCATACCCAGCTCTTCTGTGCTTCGGGAAGCACTGCGTGTGCAGCACAATATATGCCAGAGCACACACGTTGTGATACGGGTTGTTCATGAACAGTACAAAGTAATCAGCGAAATCAGCAACGCTGAAAGATTTCTCCCTCAGAAGGAAAAACTAAAGAAAAGAAAAATCTTCAATATTGCTTTCTGTATTTTATAGGCAGGGTTTTTTTCCTGCAGCCACACATTTACACTTAGAAATTGGACGTTTCCAAGTAGCTGCTAATTTCTTTTTCATATTTGTTTACCTCTGAAATATATTTCCTCTCCACTTTAACCTTAGTTGCCCTGTGCTGACTGTACTATAATAAAAAAATCAAAAGCATCTAATCCTCAATTTAAAGCAAAGCCTCACAAGAAACTGTCTCTCTCAATACCATCCATCCATGGCGTCCTGGTAGCCCTTCATAACCATGCAGAAAGCAAGAAATGAAAATTATGCTGGTTATATTTCTTAGCTGCTTCATGTTAAGCTAAATCCCAAGTCTTACATCCATTCACGTTGATTGCTAAACTGACTGACCTGATTGCATCTAATTAGTAGCAAATTGAACTCACAACTGCCCCAGGAAAACTCCTAAGTCCTGGACTGCCAGGAATCACTGCCATTCCTTTTGGACCAGTTGCTCCCTGTTCAAGTCCATATTTGGGAATCTGTCTTACTTTTGTGGCCACCAGCTACCAAAGAAAGGAAATGAGAATGTTTTGCTTAACCCCTTTTGTGTGTATTTGTTTCAGTAGCTTTGGTGATCTGTTTCACAGTGCCAGCCAGCATGCAGTTAGCGTTTGTTTCTTTCCACTCATTTGTCCTAGAGCACGTTCAGCACTAAGAAGAGCCACCCTCGAGAGCTCTTTCAGAAGCCAGTGGCCACCTCCTTACCTAGAGAATGCTATTAGCCAGATCCACAAAGATGCCAGTCAGAAAACTAGAGTTATTCTGTATCCGTAAGCCCTTATACACACATGCTAACATCCACTGAAAATTCAAGTGTAGGTTAAAACAAAAAGTAGACCCCAGTGCATGCCTTCTGTGAAAATAAACCAGACTCTTTCAGAAGGGACAATCCCAAACAGATCGCAGAATGAAACATCTCCAAGTGAGGTCTGTCACTTTTGTCATGTTTAAAAACCCTAAAGAAATATGACCATCTGTTCAAGAAAAATGAGCAACAAACAGATGACAAGTGAAAATTTATTTCTCCTCAAGATGCTATAGGAGCTGAATCTATCCATAGCATTTGCATATCTGCAACCCTCTGCCATGAGCAGCAAGAAAAGGCTCCCCAGTGCAATGTACAGGGGCAAATCTCATCTTTCAGAGACCAGTAACCAGAACTTACTTGCTAATGAGAAAGATGTACAGCTTGTTTGCAATCCTGTTTATGATCTTGAAAAGCTGGGTGTCATTTAAAAAACTTTTTAAAGCGAAGAAAGGACTATTGCATGCTTTTTGAACCTTTTTCTTAGCAGCAAAGATAACAGTTGAAAAAACAGAACAAAGAAGTTAAAATTAACCTGTGCTTTAATCACCATTACTGTGAAAGTACTTCTTAGCATGGTAAACCACCAGCCACATTCAAACCTTCATCAGCCACCACACCTTCATCAACTACAGTAAATAAAACAAACTAGATACTCAAGATGTGAGTCCATAACAGAAGTAGAAAACAGTCATCAGCACTTCACCTGTACTGCATGTTGACACTGCTAGGAGCAATATCTCAGAGGCGAAAAGCACTCAGGCCCTGGTCTTTAACTCCCCACCCCACCAAGAATATCTTAGCCCATTGCAATGGAGAACCTTACAATTTTGGGGCAGAATATCTTGAACGAGCATAGATGCAAGTGACTAAATCCACTTGGCACAGTGTCACACTGTATAGATTTAACAACCTAGGGTCACAGCAGGAAACTGGAGTCATCAGGGCTGCCTCCAAGCTAACAGATGCTTTTCCCCACAAAACCAATCAATCGGCTTCCATACAGCCAACTCACCTGCCTCACTTCATTTCAGAATTAACATGAATGAACTTCACGTGAATGAACTATTTTGCTCTGTAGCTACATCCACATTCTGCGTTCCATTAGTGCTATAATTGTTATATTTTGCTTACACCATTACGAACAGTTGTCTCATGTTTCCAACTGGAATTAGGTTGGTTGAGAGCACATAGGATTTTGAGCTGCCCTATTTCTATTTAGGATTTTCCTGACAGAAACACACTTGCATATGTATACATGTGTACATTTACATATATGTATATATACATACAAATATAGATGTGTATGAGATACACCTGCATGTGTGTATATACTGCCTGCATGGGTAAACCCAGCACCTCTGTGCAGCATAAACCTGCTAGTGCAGACAGACTCTGATCTGTGCACAATCTATATTCATGTGGTCCACACTGGATGCTTTTCATATCCAAAACATGCACAATGCAAAGTGATCCAAGCTCGCAGCAGCAGAAATAACAGTGACTTTGCAGGAGTTTTGACTGGATTGCAGGTGTTCAAAAGTCCAGAAAAATATTTTTTAAAAGTCTTCTCATTCTGACTACACTAAACGTGGTGTTGAAAATGGAGGATACGTCTGGATGATGTTGGATATTATTTGCTCTAATTAGGATTTATTCTTTGTGTATGGATTTAATGATACCTATGTTGTGTATTAAAATACTTCAGTTTTACCGGAAGAATGTAATGAAATTTTAGTATACATTATTGCTTTGTAGTGAACATTACAGATTTTGCTATAAAATTTTAGACTTTATAGCTTGGATTCCCCAAACTCCCATAAA
>NW_010449879.1:0-7296 GCF_000710305.1 Buceros rhinoceros silvestris | reverse complement strand
TTGAAGTAAATTGGTCCCTCGACCCTTAACATGCAGCTGTGGATTTGCAGTGGTGAAAGTGCTTAAAAGCAATGTTTTAAGAGGCATGTTCATGATTAAGCTGCTCTTTCGTGGGCTTCTGCCGCAAGAGGTGGTTTCTCTATACCACCACTTCCTCCCCTGTGCACCAGTTCTGCTGTTCCTGCAACTACACATGGATGAAAAGCAACTTAGCTGATATAGCTCTGCAAATGAGGGAGCAGGGAGAACATGCCAGGAACAGGCATGTTTCCTCCTGGAGTCATTCAGAAGAACTCTTATTAACAACAGATTTAGTGGCTATTTGATCCACTTCTGCTCTCAGCAACAGCCCAAACTACGATAATTGCTTCCTCTATCTTCTTAAGCAACAGCAGTTAGGTCTTTCATATTTTATCACTTTTTAAAAAAAAATGTTCACGTTTCCAAATATTCAAGTATCCATAAGTTATTAATGATCTTTGCTTTGAAAACACATTGAAAATATTTAATAGGATTTTACAGTGATGTCAATTTTCTCACTCTTCTCCAATGCAAAAAGAAATCCTCTGCATTTTTCAGTTGAGACCAAGATGTATCTTAGGCCAATCCTCTTCTAAGATGAAGTTTCATAGTCAGTGACAATGAACGTTGTGTCCTCCCCAGCTGTGTTTTCCATGTTTCCCCTGGTTTAGTCACTGTGTGGCTACAGGGTAAGTTAGATGAACTTACCCCTATGACTGAATGTTAATCTTTCTTGCACAGATACCTTTGGGATAGAGCAATGCCCTAATTCTGTCTTATATTGCTGACAAGTGATTAGAACTTCAAGAGGAGTAAGGACTGTACAGCCACAAGTGGTGGTGTCTTCCGTTTTACCAGCAAAGTTATCTTAAACTGATTGCAAACCACTCTGTACTCAACGTTTGCAAAAAGCGTGCATTTCAAAAGTACCGATGGAACCACCAATAGAGCAAAAAATCCCCTCAGACACTGAAATAATAATAAAAAAATCCATCTATGTGCAATAAAAATAATAAAAAGGACTTACAAGCTCTCCATGACCTCTCCTTGGCGCCTTGCATACGGACTCTTCTGAAGCTCTACAATCTCTGTGTGCAGAGCCATGATCTGCTCATCCAGATATCCAATATCCTCAGCCTAATGGCAAAACATACGTACAAATCAAACTGGATGAGGATAGCAATAAAGCAGATAGAGAGCTGCAGAATACCTATTTGGATAACAGGCTGACTTCATGCAGAGTTTAGGAGAAAAAAGCTCTTCAACATGACTGCTGCTACAATCTAGGTTACTCTTATTATTTTCTCAGTGCATGATATCGCCTAGACCCAAATCTTTGACAACTTCACTGGGAAAAAAAAATCAGTTTCTTCATAAATCATATCTCTTTGAGTTGCACGCTGCACACACAATCTCTGGCTCTATGCATGTTTCAGCAGTGAAGAATTTTTCTCCTTCTCTTACAGTATGGATAGAGGGTGCTCTCACATTTTATTCTCCTATATGCATTTTGCTCTGATATTTCTCCAGTATTTCACATCTTTCTCAAAGCAATATAGAAGATACTGATCTTATGCCAAGCCCCTACAATTAAGTTAGGCAAGGCAGCCAACGACATAATTTCTGAATGTGAGGAGTAGGTATGTGGTGCCAGACATGAACTGGAGGTCCCCAGCATGGTTAAGAAAGCACCGGTCACTATAATGGGTCTTAGCGCCATGGACTGTGGGAGCCAATCTGCCTTGCAGAGAAAGTATTTTGAGGTATTTCCACTTTTTCTTTCTGACCTAGGACTGTAGGACCTGAAAATGGAATAATTTCCAGGACATATCCCTTGCTGAAGCTGCAGAAATATTTGGTATGGGGCTGTATAAAAGGGATGTGACCCTTTGTCCAGAAAGAGATGTCTGTAGGTCTTGCAGATAAAGAAGGAGGAAGTAAGGAGGAAGAGGAAAAAAGTACCAGCAACAAGAAGCCACGTAATCCAAGGAGAATCAGATTGTGAGAAAAATGTGAAGTAAACCCTATTATCAAAAGAAATATCTGGAGTACCGTGACTCACCACACAGCATTAACTCTACAATTCACACAAATTAAGCTGCCTTGTAGACAGCACTGTGCACTACAGAGTAAAACATTTTCCATTTCTGATAAATGGACACAGTGTGAGTATACATGTGGACCGCACAGCTTGAAGACAGAACATAATTCTGATGGTCTGCAAAGTACATACATATTGAGGTTCCTGGTTTTCTGAAAACAGCCAGTGACAGCTTTGAGCTATTCTCCTAGAAGCAGCCTCCCTTTTATCTTTGTTGCTTCCTAACAGGGAGCAACAAGACCCCAGAATTTACCCAGGTGGAAATCCCAATTCCTCTATCTCCAGCACACGAGCGAGCGGAATTCAAGGCTCCAAAAACCTTCTCACTTAGATGAAGACGGGTAATGGATCCCTGAACCTGAACTACCCAGTCTATTTCTTCACAGGGGAAAAAATAGGCCATATAATTTATTGTTTGTGTTTCGAATGGTGTCTGGGATTTTTACGTATTAATCACTGTGCTCTGTATTACTATACAAAACATACAAAAACCCCCTGCAGGGAAGAGCAAACTACATGAGAGTCCTGGTTAGCAGAACATGCAATGTTCTTGGCACTCCTGCAGCTAGCTACTGTCATGCAGCACAATAAAAAGACTACTTTTTGAGATATTTTAAAGACCTCTACTCTGTGAAATATATTATAAATGTGATGATTTCCCTTCCCATTACTTCTGAATGCTCCGCTGTGAATGTCTACCCCCTCCCAAGCTTCATTCAGTACATCCAGTAGAAGAGAAGAAGAAACAGCTTTTGACAATAAACTACAATCATCCTAACTATGTCCCTAGTTTTCACTGCTAAATGCTTACTCCTTCCCCATAAAGGTCTGGACAGAACTGTAGACAGATTTATTCTCTCTTAAAAAGGCCTGTGTCTCCTTATTGTTTTGAAGGTAAAATTTAAAAGCTTATTCCCAGAAGACAGAGCTCAGAATTCTAAGCAGCAGATAAATTTCAACTAGTCTTTCTTGCAGAACTAACTCTCCAAGAAACAGAAAGCCGTTATGTCCAGTCAACTGTCCATAAAGCCCAAGCGAAAACATCTGTTAACTATTAGGACTACCTCAAATAAGAACTGGCTCTAGCTCTGCACTAAATTTTTAAAGGATGATTCTTATTAAAAACTAATCTGCATATTTGCTTGCAGAACATCAGAAATTTATGTCTGTACTCCTAAGTGAAATACTGCAATTTTGACATCACTGTATGATAGTGATTGGCATTATTTTCAGCTTTAGCAATGGAAATTTTCATGTGCAATAAATCCAACTAGGAAGACTCTTGTCTATAGCAAAACCATTTCTTTTGGGCAATAAATAACATGTCTCTACAATCTACTTTCCTATACAGACAACTGAGTCCAGTGACATTTGTGTGGGTTTCGTTCAAATCACTAGATTCACATCATCCAGGGACTGTTTCTTTTTTAATGCATCTGCAATGATATTCTCATTCCCACAGCAGGCAGAACATGAAACACACTGGAGGTACAGAGCAGTGGCACATACACTAAGTTCCAGTCATGATCGCCTTCACAGAGAGATGATGAAGCTTCTTAAATATGGCCTACCTGTGCACATTGAGAGGCCTTCTCTTCCATCTCCTTCCAGGCTTTGAGCATCTTTTCTGAAGCTTAAGAGAGTTGTTAATTTATAAAAAGATATAGACACAGAAATAACACACAACCTGAGCTTTACACAGATCAGCTGAATTTGAACACAAAGAGCATGCTGCTGAATCTCCTAGCAGAAGTCATGACCCAGAGATCACAGAAAGACAGCAAACTTGCAACTTAACAACTCCATGCTTGACCTTAACTCACATACAAACCCTCTGGCAGGATTTCACTGTTTGCAATCACTGGTCTAAAACAAGTCTGAGTCTTTAAACACCACCATTAACCTCAACAACTGCCACTTTTGATTAAACACAGTCTGTTCAAAAGTTAACTGACCCTTTCCATTTTCCCTCACCATCCTTTAGCTCAGTCGCGATTTTTGACTCAGGTATCGGTTTTTAGCCATATATCCAAACTATCCATAAATCTTACCATGCTCCCCTGAACAGTGTAAGATCCAGACATTTCTGTGATATTGAGACTGTAGCTGGTGGTTTTTCACTGTATCTCTCATCCTGACTCGTGCTACTTCCTAATATCAAGCACAGCAAGATCCCTCCATCAGTGCTGTTCAGAATGGTGTTTCTACAGTCATTATGCCCTTTGTTCTGCCATGGATGGTTAATGGCCCTTCCACTGTACATCAAGTGCAGCAGCTTTATGCCCAGTAACAACTCAAAAGGAATCAAACTCTGAATGAATAAATCACAAACTTTTACATCACTAGTACCATTCATACTCAGAGGGGAACAGCTGACCACCTGATTCACTGTCACTGTCTCCAAGAACTTTTTTTTTTTAATCTTCCTGCCTTTGTTACTGTCAAACTCTTCTCTTGCATCTGGCCCAGCTAAAACACACCCGTAAAGATGCTGAGGAACATGATGGCAGCTCCTTCATTAATTTTCTTTTTATTCTAATTCTTATCCACAGCCCTTCATGATCAGTCTGATCCTTTATAGGATCAGAAAAGACACCCAGGCAAGTATTACACAATACATACATATGCCATAAGCCATCTGGTCACTGTATTTCTCCAGATCTAGGTGAATGCTTTGATGAAAGAATTCCAACTTTGCCTTCAGTTGCTGAGATGCTGACACCATATTGTTTTTCATTTTGATCAGGTTGGCATTATACCGAAGAAGACTGAGCCTAACAAATGAAACAAAATCGGCATATGTTAGTTGAAAAACATATCTGGACTTACGTGACCCATGCTGTCACATTACCCAAAGGAAAGACATAGCTACCAAAAATTTTTGTAAGATCCTTGGAACAAAGAGTCTCAGTGGGGTCACAGACTCCAGCTCATGTCTTCAGAAGTTGCAGGTCCTCAGCAAGCAAAAGCCAAAGACCTTCCTCATTTCCCAGGTTTTTTGTCAAGCTCAGTTAAACAGTCTTTGCAGTGCAGAGTATTTCTTAGCATGTACAGGGTTCTGTAGTGCATGCTCGCCCTGGTGAATGCTGTCACTTTTTTTATTACTTGAGATTTATGACACCCCCTATTCTGTGGTTCAATCACAGTACAAAATCCTACAAATATAACACAGTTCCACTCATTCTGCCACTTGTGAAATGACTATCCTGGGCTGCACTGGGAGGAATGATGCCAGCAGGTTAGGGGAGGTGATTCTCCCCCTCTATTCAGTCCTGGTAGGGTCACACCTGGGTCCAGTTCTGGGCTCCCCAGTACACCAAAGACAGACTTACTGGAGAGGCCAGTGAAGGGCTACAGAGATTAAGGAACTGAAGCATCTCTCCCACGAGGTAAGACTGAGAGATCTGGGACTGTTCAGCCTGGAGGAACAACGGCTGATAGGATCAAAATGTACAAACACCTGAAGGAAGGGTACAGAGAGAACAGAGCCACCACACTTCAGTGGTGCCCAGTGACAGCACCAGAGGCAATGGGAAAAGAATCAAAAGACAGAAAGTTGTCTCTGGATGTCAGGAAACTCTTACTCTTTTTTACTGTGAGAGTGACTAAGCACTGATACTGGTTGCCCAAAGAGGTTGTGGACTCTCCATCCTTGAGGATATTTAAATGCATTTGGACACAGTCCTGGGCAACAAGGAGGTGACCCTGCTTGAGCAGCGAGGTTGGACTGGATGAGCACCAGAGGTCCCTTCCAACCTCAGCAGTTCTGTGAGTCTGTAACTATATTCAAGGTTCAAGTTTTTTCAGTTATTATCAATGTCAGGCACTACATAGTAAAATTCCTGGAGTGGAATAAGCTCCCATGCCAAATACCTTTTATAATTAAAATTATAGAACAGAAGAGGGCTGGTAAAATTTTGCATAACCAAAGCTTCCCGAGATGTAACTTTCCATGCAAACAGTCTCTGTATTTACATAATAATGAATATTTTTAACAAGGAATAACAACTTACATGGCAGCTCTCTGGCCCTGGAAAAGCCTGCTATAATCTTCTTTTAGCCCAATCACGTAGTGAACTGCCTCTGCCCATACCTTGCGCAGCTGAGGAAGTGGCAGTTGGATTTTACTATCCTGCACTGAATGCAAGAAAAACACAATTGTACACAAATGAAAGGGCGACTGTGAAAGAGTACTTCAGTGCTTACAACATTCCTAATTCCTGCTTCAGGCGCCTAAACTAAAGGATCAAGCCACCTAAGATCGAGTCAATTTTTATGTGATGCTGCCTAAGCATGTATATGCTTTCCATGTTACAGCTCCCCAGGTATTTTGACAGCTTGCTCCTGGCCAGGAAACAGCTCACGTTGAAATCACAGCTACAAGAGTCCTGATTTCTTTCCTAATTTTCTACTGGCACTAGCCAACATGGGGCACGCTTCATGAAACATCATGAGGCAAGACCATCACATGGGTGGTTTTATCCAAAAACTCTGTCTAAAGCACTTGCCCAAGCTAGCAAAGGAAACTTAATTGCTCCATTTAACCAATTGATATTGGTCACTGTCCTGACGTTTCATCTGAAAATGTCTTCAGTCTTCTATGACAATTCCTCATGTAGTTGTTTAAGGGCAAAAGATGCAGGACTTCTGTTTGTTCCTCTACAGAGATGGGGAACTGTCAGTACATTGGGATATCAACAACCATGTTGTAAAAAGCCTTAGCTCCAAGAGAGTCACCAGAACAACAAAAAAACCCAATCAGAATAAACATGAGCGACAGTAAAAGGAGACAGGGAAAATCAGCACTACTGCAGAGCCAAGTCAGAGAAAATTAAGCTACTTAACAGTAACTGTATGTCACAGGCATTTCCTTTACATGCAGTATCCCAATAGATGTCTCCTGTCCCTTCATATTTGAGGTATACGAGGTCCTTCATACAGGTATATTTCGTATACATATATACCTTCACAGAGGTATATTAGGTCCTGTAGATGACTGCTGTCACTTCAGGAGACATGTAAAGGAAGCTGTAAGCAAAGAATTAGCTTTCGTGCATGGTCTAGAAGTATGCTGATGACGCCAGGGCTAGACAGCAGCACCAGAACTGAGAGGATCAAGTGGAGCAGATCCTGTCAGTATACAAGCAGCAATAGCCAGGCTCTACTCCTGTCCC
>NW_010449878.1:0-7362 GCF_000710305.1 Buceros rhinoceros silvestris | reverse complement strand
GCTGTGAAGATTTCCCTCTTGAGAATTGTCCTGAAGCCATCTCTTCTTTGGCCTGAGCAAACCCAGCTCCGTTAATCCTTCCTTCACATCGCATGCTCCAGACCCTGACCATTTTGGTGGTCCTCCGATGGGCTCAGTATGTCCAAGTCTTTCCTGTAATAGGCAGCCCGAAACTGCACATATCATTGCAGCTGCTGTCTTCCAAGTGCCAGACAGAGGGAAGCAGTACCTCGCTTGTCCCGCTGGATACACTCTTGCTATTGCAGCCCAGTATGTGTTTGACCACCTTTGCTGCAAAGGCTCACTGTTGACTCATGTTCAGCCAGTTGTTCAGAAGGACCCCCAGGTCTTTTTTTTGCGAAGTTGCTTTCTGGATCAGTCCCCACCCTGTACTGCAGCATAGTGTTATTCCATCCCAGATGCAGGACTGCATTTTCCCTTGTTCAGTTTCATAAAATGTTTGTCAGCCCATTTCTCCAGTTTGTCAAGGTACCTCCAATGGCAGCTGTATTATCCAGCACAACGACTGCTCCCTCCAGTTGGATATCATCTGTGAACTTGTGAAGGGCACATGCTGTTGCTCTGTCAAAGCCATGGATGGAGATGTTGAACAATATCGGTCTCAATACAAATGACCAAGGAATACCATTTATAAATAGCCACCACGACACTTTCAGCTTGTTGCTCCAGCCTTTTTTTTACTTACTTTGTAATTCACCCAGCTAGTCCCTGTCTTTCTATTTTATCTCCAAAGATGCTGCAAGAGACAGAGTTGAAAGCATGCCAAAGTGAAGGTAAATGACATCCACTGCTCTGCCCTCATCTTGAAACCCAGTCATTACACTGTAGAAGGCAATTAGGGTGGTGAAGCACAATTTGCACCTGGTAAATCCATGATGTTTTTTCCCAATCACTTTCCTCTTCCTTATGTTCCCAGACACAGCTTACAGAAGGATTAGCTCCATAACCTTTGCAAGGACTGAAGTAAAGCCCTCCCTCCACCCCTCTCCCATCCTCTCCCATCCTTCTACCAGTTTGGCCTGTATTTCCCCAGCTCTTTCTCCTTGGCCTTCTGGAAGATGGGTGTGACATTTGTGTCTGCAGTTTTTACCTTGGGTACAGGTGACTTCATTCCCACCAGAGCTTTGTAATCCTGGTAAAATCTTCCTGAGTATTAATTGCCTCTTGTGCTAAGTACAGATGGCTCACAGGCTAACACCAAGCCCAGCACCACAACACCCTGCAAAAGGCAGTGCAAACCCCATGGCATGGTGCACATGCATGGCAGCCATCCCTGGGGGTTTCCTAGCCCCAGGCCAGAGAGGTGGACATAGGGCAACTTGACCTTCCTGTGGACAGGACCTTGTAGAAGACAATTTCCAGGCCCTTTACAAGACATTGTCTGTTTTTCTGATTTCAACAACTAAAAATGTTCTTATGTTATATTACCTTTTCCTGCTCGTTTTGTTCTCTCAAAACACTGTTGCGTTATACACACACACACACACAAATACGGAACTACTACAAAATTTCCTGTTGAAAACCCTGCCAACTAAAAACTTTAGAGCAGCAACTGCATGAAAACGTACATGAAAACTCTCACTTTTTTGTGAGAAATTAGAAATTTCACTACACACCGTAGGAAATGCTGTTTTATAGGTGTCTGTCTTGCTCACAACTACCTAGTGGTTCTTTTAAGTAGGTCCCGAGGCTCTTGCCCTAACGCATCATGCGTGAACATGGTGCTGGAAAGACCAGTGAACCACGTGTTTATACCAATGAGTGGACAAGACCTTGCTAACTTAAAGGAGATGCCAACATTTTTCCTCTATTCCGTTCCAAAGAGCTGGAACTGGCATTGCTTTTTTCTAGGCTTGATTTCACCATACATGAAATTAAGTTAATGACACCCGCTAATCTCAGTAGGGTGTTTTATGGCTAACCCACTGTTTATAAAATATATCACTCCATGGCAAATATTTCCACAGGATGTTCTGAGGCTGTAAGAATGAGCCTCTAACGAGGACTGGCATTCAGGCTGTCCATCAAGAGCATTCAGATCTACATAACGCTCCCTGGCAGAGTGAAAGGCAGAGTGTGCACCAGGTCACACCGGATCAGTGGCCCAGAGGCTGACAGAGCTTCTATGTAACTCCTTTACCATAATTTTGTCCTCCACACATCAGACAGGTGAAGGGTATGCCCAGCACCATCGTTACCACACATACTCACACAGTTACATCCGGAAACTGTGTAATAGCACACAACTTGCATAATCAACACCCTTCCACCTAGCTATATAAACAGCTTCTGCAGCGGACTGTGCCCTACATTTCAGGCCATTACTAGTGCAGAAGCAAAGGTGCAAGATCATCCCTACAAACAGCTACACGCCTTCAGGAGGCTGACACACCCAGCGAAGTGGGTGCAGCAGCAGTGACACACACCTATGGAAAAGGCTGGATTTGGTAGTTAGCGATGTGCTGCAGATCTGACTATACATGTTGCTGTCATTTCAACATAGTGCCCTCAAAACATCAGCTGGTAGTTTAGCACAGCTGTTCTCCAGCATGTACACATATGAAGCCATCATTGCAAAAGCGTGCCTGCCACACCTCACAAATGATAGATGCTGTGACAAATACTGCTGCAGATAAAAATCTTAGCTGTGCAAAAGTATGAGAAACCATATAAGAAAGTATCAGTAAGGCAGAATGTATGCAGTAGGCATACAGGGATTTATCATCCTTGTGTCTGTGGAACACTCGTTTTCAAAAGGCAGCTGAAACACAGGTAAAGTTACGAATGTGTGCCTGCTGGGTATACAATACATCTCATACCACATACACACATTAGCTTCTTGGTTAAGGTGAAATTCTCCCACTAAATTTTAATTCTCCCACAAATTATAAATTAATCTCTCAGGATAAGTCTGGGCAACACTGGATTAATGTCTCCTTTTCTGGACCAGTACAGATGAGCAGAAGTTTAATTTGGATGCAGCCGAGCGCTGCAGGCCAATGCTTCCAGTCAGTGGCCAGATTTGAAGTAAATGGGGTTAGTTCTACTGTTTAAACCTGTAAACATAATGACCTGGAGTCAAACCACAGTTATATTTACTTGGGAATAAAACCTGATGTAGCTCAGGTGAAAACTGCCCACCACTTCCCTGGTCTTCTTCTCTGGAAGTGGTGGATCTGATACTTCAGTATTTAAGCCGGGATATTAAATGTATTTTCATTCTGATATTTCTGATAGGGTCACAGCAAAAATGGCTGATTTTCAAAACATGAAGTGGGTACAGATCAAAAATCAAATTTGGTGCTGGCGCTGGCAGATGCAAGTGAGTTGGAACCTAGTGGAAACTTATGTCAAAGGTAAGTTTTGGTCAAAGCCTGCACTGAATATTAAAATTTCTGAATACTTTCTGATGCATCATTCCTATATATTCGGGTTGGAAAAACGCTGTTTTGATGCAGTTGAATGCATGAAAGGACAGGAGGCACCTAGCAGATGGTGTAGAAGACAAAAAAAGCTGGATCTGTTTCAGATCCCACAGGGAAGACTCCCTGTGCAAAGGCTGCATAAAACCTGTGTGCCTGAGTTACCCCACCTCAAATTATGGAGTTAACAACATTATGTAATAAACAAAAAAATTAGTTAGTGCTGAAAGACACATTGGTTTTAATGTTACTATTTTTTTTAATTATGCTTGTTTAAAAACAGCTTCTTTTAAGCATGCATAGTATAAAGTTGCTTTAAACCAGCCTCTGTGTTGAAGCAGACAGCACTTGTACTATTGCAGATGCGTACACTTAAGCCTGTACTCGTTGATTCAAAGATCAGACAAACTTTTTTTGGCACAGCTAGCAGTCTTTGTAAGGCATATCAGCTAGAAAGCTTCAAGGAACATATAAATTTGACAGGCTGTGCAAGAAAATCCCATGTACTGCAAACTGGTGTGCAAATTTATTTCATCATTTTCCCTCTTAAAACCTCGATGGAATCAAATGAAAAAAAGTTCAATAGGTAGAGTAATCAAAACGCCCTTCTAAAGTTAAGGCATTTTGAACAATTTGAATTAGGTCGTGCTTAATGCGTATAATACTTTGTATGCCACCTTTACTGGAAAGTGAACAGGTGAATGCAGTCCCTTACTGCATGGTGCAACATGTGGTGCAACATTTAGATCTTCTGTCAAATGCATTGATTCAAGCACTGGTAGATTTTCCCACCAGGAAAGTTCCTGGTTGTGGTGATTCTCACTGTAGCAAGGCAAAGTTCTTTAACTGCTTCTTTTGTCTTTTGGTGAGCTGCCTGGAGGGATCTCTAGTGGCAACATATAAAGCTCTGACTGCTTTCTTCCCACTACACTTCATAAATATTATCCAACATACCTGTATTTCATTTCCACCTTACACCAATCTCATTGGTAACCTGAAGCAAAACCTGAGAGGGAATACTTTCAATTGGTGCAGAAGCACCTGCTCATTTAGCGCACATTACAGTAGAATATGCACCACTGAAATTCGTGAATAAATGCTTTTTCATACAAGTTACTAAATGCGCTGGTCATCTGGACTTTGTAGCATTTCTATTGATATTTATTTGTGCCGTGAAGAAGCAGAAAATGGCTTGAAATTGCTCTGAAATATCTCATTGGGTTTTTTTAGGAAAAGGTCTGTAAGAAATCCAAATGGTTTGTATCTTGTGTGGAAACTAGGAGGAGACCTTCCTTGGGGCAGGCTGTCCCACAACTTCCTGCTTACCTTCTGCACCTTTCCTGAAGCAGACAGACTTGCCTGCTGCCAGCAGAAGCACCCTGGAGTGCTGGACAAACGGTCGGAGCACAGCTGGGAATTTGTGTGTTCCTCTGGAGTCAGCTGCCACAGCCCTGCCTTTTCCACGCAGAAATTTGCCCAAGATGTCCAGGTTTTAGGAAAGTATAGACTACCAAGTGGGAATGACAACGCTGGCTAATTAACGATATTTTTAAAATATTCTTTTCCTGGCTGCCATGCTGCAGATTTCCTTGGAGCCTCCTTCAATGCTACCCCTTTGGGTGCCTTCCTCCTTCTGCTCTCTTTAAGTAGAGGACACAGATCTTAACTTTCTTAGAACCAGCACGTCCTGCTGGATGCACACATGTAGAAAACTACCTGGGATATGCTTGGAAGCCCTCAGACACTAATTTTAAAAGCATGTCCATATGCTTGCAGTCTTAAACTAATGAGAATAATTTGTCATTAGCGTTTTGTAAAGCCAATGTCAAAGTAGAAAAGGAGTTACTGTGGTTAGATGGTTCATCTTCTCCCTTTCTCAGAGCTCTGCAGCTCTGTTGCAGCTCTTCTCAAGGCTTAATTGCTCTATAGAATTCTTTATGTACAATCATAATGCCAATATACAGGAATTAATTGCAATCACAAAAAGTTATCTAATCTGACATAGATGAAACAGTAAACTGGATTGTATAAATATTTTATAAACAATAATTGTCAGTGTCAATTCTGCAAAAAAGCCTTCCACAGAATTAATAAATATTTTAATAAAGAAGCAAAGCTAAGCTATAGTATGAATTATTATTAATATGTATTAATCTTGCTAATATGTCATGTTCCTTTTTGCTCTTTGGAAGACTGTGGATCCTCACTCCTCGTGTTTATGGCATTCTGCTTAGTCCACCTCTTGTCTGATGTAAAGGACGGCAGGGAAGTGCAATCCTTTGTCCTGTTGATTCATTCAGTAGCCCGTTCTGTTTCAAACATGTGGCCAAGGCGAATGGCCATATACCAGTCTGAGGATTATGACTCATTCTTATGGTTTCCTTTTGATTTAAATGATAAAGTTAAAAAAAAGTTCTGAAGCCATTCTTTAGACAATGCCAACCACGCATCAACTTTCTGTGTGACCAAAGACACACTCCAGTGGCTTCACCCAAAGGAGGCGCAGGAACCACAGCTAACATTGTGCTGCCTGCCTGCAACTTGGGAAGCAGGTTGGTGTTCACCTTGCCCTACCCAGTGACAGATCCATTTCAGAGCTCTCACCAAACATCCTGCCGTGATCAGTGCCATCAAAATAAAATGTTACTCAAGTCAGTGCAATTCATGCAGAGTGCTGACTGACTTTTCTCACACGAGATAAGTAGCAGTTGTCCATACATGCATGCAGTAACCTTGCTTCAGCTCCAACTTTCAGGCAGCATTGGAATAAGTTGGACTTTCCTGTCCACCCAGGTGTCCAGGGGTTGACATAGCTCCTCTTCCTTTTCCTAGTGCAGATGATTCCCTACTCTCATACATCTGCTGGTTTTCAAGCTGCGGGCACAGTGGCTCTGCTCATGGTGGAGTAGCTCGTGATGGCCAGTGTGCCTCTCCTGTGCATAGGACAGGGATCGAAGCAGCCAGGGTGGTCCAGGAGCTGAGCAGAGGGTGACTCACCCAGGAGGAGGAGTGTGAGCTCTGCTCACCAAGACCAAGTAACAACAAGTGCCACAGTGCTGATGCACTGGAGGAGGAAGAGGTAGATACCATCTCATCTGCTGTCTGCCAGGAAGAAAGCTTGCAACTTGGGTGAAGGAGCTCCCCTTCTGGCCCTCAGTGTGGAAGCCAATCCCAAGGGTATCATACAGCCATCCACACTATGCAGATTGTGGAAGAGGGAGGGCCAGAGACAAGCTGGCAGGAGGAGATAAGAGACAAAGGGTGTGAGGAGCAAGCAGCTGGTGCAACCACACCAGGCAGATGGTTTGCTGAGTCTGAAACATAGGTTGCAGAATGGATGAACCAGGACTGCATCCACGGCCCTGATGGCCTTTGTCACATAGGCTCTTTCTGCAGCCCCCAGCAATGGTCCAGGCGGGCATACCTCACTGTGCCAGGAAGTGACTGAAAAGGCTTTGGTCCAGGAGATGGAGGGGAGGGGGTGCGAAAGGCAACTCGAGGATGCCTGGAGGAGGTTGGGCAAGTTGCTGGTCAGAGAAATGCCATCAACCAGCACCGGTGGGGCAGGGACACAGCGAGATCCCGTTTTGTTTGCCGTGTCTATGAGTTGTGGGAGTGGATAGGAGGCTTCTCAGCGCAGCCAGCTGAAAAGCGATACCTCAGGATGAACACCTGGAGGTAGAGTGAACTGCTTGGCATAAAGTGAGCACAGCTCACGCTGGTGCCTTGGCCTGTCTGTCACGGGGGAGCGAGAGAGGAAGGAGAGCAGAAAAATCCAAACTGCTCAAAAGAGGAAAGGAAGAAAGGAAATACACGTTGAGCGGTATTTATAATCCCGTCTGGTGAAAACACCCCTATCTGGAAACACAAGGCAAATGACGATAATAAGCACATCTTTTCCACCCCGGACGCCCACCGA
>NW_010449877.1:0-6800 GCF_000710305.1 Buceros rhinoceros silvestris | reverse complement strand
GTGTGTTTGATCCCCTCATCCAGATGACTGATAAAGATATTAAAGAGTAGGAGATCAAGTTGGTCAAGAAGTACCTGCTGTTCATAAACCCATGCTGACTTGGCGTGTTTGTCCTGTATGCACTATATGATGGCACTCAAGATTATCTGCTCCATTATTAGAACATTCAGGGTAATCTTACTATGCCTAAGGCTGCCACCCATTCTCTGTTACTATTGTTTACTCAAGGACACCCCTAAACCTTTTCCACTGCCTACAGTTACTAGCAGGAGGTGAAAGTATTTATGCTACTGTACAAAGGATTAGTTTCATTACATTTCATCTACAATAATGTGCACAATTATGGCCAGCTCTATTAAAATTAGAATAGGATGGGTGCACAGAATCTGATCTGGGTGAGAAGAAACTGAAAAGGTTGTCTTGATTAGCCCATGAAAACAAAGACTGAAAGAGAATATGCTCTCTGTTTAAACACATACAGAATGTGAATAAATGCATCATTGTCAAGGGCTAGGGGACAAAGTTGGCACAAGAAGAAATGGGTTCATATTGCCCGTGAATAAACTGAGGGTAAAGATTTTCTAATTACTGGAGACATCAGAGTCTGGAAAAACTTCTTCGTTGACTAAAGAATGAAAAAAAAAACCCTAAACTCTTGAAAGAGCAGTTTATGGGAAAGGATCCAACAGGTTTGCCCATCACAGCACAAGAGAGGACTGAGGGACACTCAAGGTTATATTCAAAGGCTTCTTTCAGATGAACACGTTTTTCCTAGGAGAGAGATGGTCCTTGGCCGATGCATTCAGCTTGTTCCATTGTGCATGACTTTTAAACTTGAGCAGATAGATCGGGTCCTAAAATCACAGCTCGGTTCCACGTATTCACATAATTCTACGTTTTAATATGGAGATTTGGTTAGTAGTAACATTAGAGGTTCATTTGAACCCTTACATTTTCCAGTGGTGACAGCAGGTGGGGTGTGAAATGCCACCCTCTTTGGTGAACATCAGCAATTAAGCTGCCAGCTCTTTTTTTCAGATAGGTGAGAGCCAATGGACAGACCGACTTAGCTCTGCTTTCTCTGAACTCTTGGGTTTTTTTCTCTGTGAAAGCTAAAAATTGATTTCTTCTTATCCTATCAGTTTTCTGTTTTTCATCATCCTTCCCAGAACCTAAGAAACCTAAGGGAGAGATAATGGAGCAAATGATTATGCAGCTCAAGATCTCCCTTGTCTTGGAGTTCTATCTAGTTAAGCCTTCCCCTCAGCAATTCATTTTTGGCAAGTGCTGAGAAATTTCGGAAGGGCATAGCACAAGTATGCTATGGCATGGGCAGTGGCAGCCCAGAGGCCTCAAGCGGGGGTGGGTGCAGTGGCCACTCCTTCCTGCTCTGCCTCCTGCTCACTGCTGCTGGATTTTGGAGGAGGAAGAAACACTCTTCTCTCTGAGTGTCATGACAGATGTGATGAAGACATGGCATGCACTGGAAAATAGGGCATGACCAGTACATGATAAATATTAGAATCATCTTCTTGGCCCAAAGTCAGGATGTTTCCATAAGAAAATGCATTGCTGCCATTGTCTGCTGCCTATTACAGCTGCATGTGAATAAATTGTTTCCCTCAATGTCTCTACTGGGCCAGTTGCTCTGTGGTGAATAATAAAGTAAGACTCTGCCTAGGTCACTTATCTTAAAATAAGGAGACAAAGCTGAACAGCAACATGTATTAGGTGTCCAGTATGTAGTTTTGCTTTCCACTAGAATCACTGCCTGTTATGTCAAGGTGATTCTCTTCAGTTCCCTTTTCCTAATTCATCTGTATAGAGCTAATGATTTCAAATAGCATTTATTTGCCTACTCAGGTGAAATGTACATCTAATTTTATCCTCGTTCCATTTGAAATAGGACAGCCTTTCTGTTGTTCCAAGCTCAGACCAACAAAAGAAAGGTTTGGAACTATATATTGGACTTCTGATTTTACAAAAAATAACCTCACATAACCTAGCCCAAATTTATACTATGTATATACTATATATATTAAGTACATATATACAGTATATATATATATACGTACTATATATAGCCAACTCAGCTCAACTTGGCCAATTTTGTAATTTTTTTTACATTTGGTACTTGCATAGCAGATCATCTGCCGTCCTTATATCATTATACTGTATCCTCCTTTAAAGTGCAAATGAAAATTGTTTCCTCTCACACAATACTTGCTTTATATAGCTTTCTTAAGTCAGATCCAAAATTCAAGAATGAGAGATGATACTGGAGATTCATTATGTGAAAGGCTCATTGCTCAGTCAATGCCAAGTATGAAAAAAATGACAAAGAAATATATAGCAAATGACTAGAGTTGAATTTGGGTTTCCATGGCATTGCTTTGTTGTTAACCTAAAATCTGAATTTATTACATAATCAGTGGAATTCACAGCATTTAAAATAATAGTCATCATTAATCTCTTGATGTATATATTGGCAACCATACAAAATCTCTTTGGTGTTTGGATTCTGTTTTTAGTTCCCAGGTGATATATAAAAATATGAAGTAGTAACCTCATAGTTAAAATGAGAACATTCTAATTAAAATGCTTCCAAAAATGCTGAATACAGAAAAAATAAATGCACTTTTGAGGAAGAAAAGATAAATATTTAAGCAGCAAAAAGTCAAAATCTCATTTAAAGTATTATTTAGCAATGTAATGTGTTTTTACCTTATTAGAACTAGTCTAATAGTCTTGCTGTTACAGTTTGGACATGGTGTATAATGAAACCAGGCAAACTTTTTTTAAAATCCTCTGAGAAAGGTAATTTAAAATCAGGATAAGAATTTTCTTGAGTTTACCTTTCTGATTACATTGAAAATATTATTTAAAAAATCTACATACATTTTGTTAAAACAGTATTTTATAAATTTTTTTTATCTTGTAGCTAGTGAAATGATACAGACCAAATGAAAAGATAGCATCTTAAGCTGAGAGAAACCATTATCTGCGGGACATTAAGAATTAATCGACCAGAAGTGCAAGATATTACACTGCACACAGCTGATGCCATGTGTTATTTTTATTTGCAGAAAAATCTTTATTTCATCAAGAACATTAATAACAGATGAATTCAGAAGCTATGACAATCTGTGAAGAATAATAAAATACTTTTACTGTAGTCGAGAGAGTATAAGTTCAAATTTACATCTCATGTATTTTTCTTCTATAATTTAAAGGAAATAAACAAATACCAGTGTGTCCAAAAGAGTTGCTTCAAAGCAGTTTATTTAAAGAATGTTAACTGAAGCTCAGGAAAAAAAAAATTACCAGCATAGTTGTCTTAACATTTAATGAGCTGCTTTTTCAAATAGCTTTTCTTCCTTTTCACAAGAAAGATTCTGTAATTTGAGTTCAGGTTTATCTTCTGGTGTGTTCCAAGTTCTTGATTATGGGTGTAGATCAGGAAGGTAGAGGCAAAAAAAAAAAAGGATGATGGGTTTTAGTTACAGATATAACAGTGTAGATGTGCTGTATCCTTAAAAAAAGTAAAAGCTATAAAGACACAAATGAGACTCAGAAATACTCAATAAACCATGCCGGTGTGCAAGCACGTGTTAAATGCAGGCTTCTAGTACAAGCTCCTCAAGCACCTCCCTTACTGTGGGGTATCCACAACGTAAACATCTAGAAAGTTTGGATCATCGGCCGCTGTGATTAAGATGGGTTGTGGAAAAACAGTTTAGCATGATGAAAAATAGATTCTAGTTAAAAAGACTGAGCAATTTTGTAGATTATTTCTCCCGCTTTAAAGAAAAAAACAGACACAGAAGTGCCTTGAAGGCTACCAGCCAACCCTAACTGAGTCATCATAAAAAGCCCACGTTTAACTAAAGTTCATATTCTTACGTGAAGGTTGGAGTCAGTTGCTGTTGCTTGTGAGTCCATGCTCCTCTTGCTCCGTGTTACCTGAGGGCTCCATCTTTCAATGGTGTAAAATACTGTGTTACTGAATTTATACCATGTAAAGAACCATTTTTCTGGTTTCCCTAACCTGCCTTAAAGTTAATATTTTAGCTTAATATTTCACCTATTGATGTATTTACTTAGTTATTTTTTTCTTTAAAATGTGTGTCCGTAGAGCTGAGTTTTCAGCTTAAGCCTTAACTGGTACCATGTGGAGTGAAAATTTGGTTTTAAATTAGGTCTTGCTGTAGACAAGCCCATACACACCTAGAATGCTCTAGTGCATTTTCTTTGCCCTTTTGGTGAATGATGTTTGCTAACTTGCCGTTGTTTATAGGTTCTTGATACTCTGTTTCCAGGAAAGGAACACTTAGGGCCTGAATAACTGTCTGTGCCTTCACAGCTCCCAAGTAGTGCTACACTTTGAAAGACATCATGTATGACTGCCTACTAATTTACATATTATCTGTCAAGGATTCTGTGAAACACTTCTAAGTAAAAGAACAAAGATAAAGGGAGATAATAAAGGGAGAGGAAACCCAACAGCTAAGTCCAGTTACATCTGCAAAGGCACGTTCAGGTTTGGGCACAGTGCATTTTAAACTTTTGCAGTTATCGCAAGAGCGGTACGTCAGTGGATTTAATCAGCATATGTAGGTTCTTGTTGAGGCTATGGCAGAGCTTGACAATACCTGTGTAGCAGTCACACACCTCTTGGTCCTCTCGGTTTATTTTTTGTTTATTTTAACTTTTATGCATATTCTCTCCCTTGCCTTATCTTCCAGGAAATAAATGACGTGGATGTGCAGGAGCTGGTGAGAAGGTCAATTGGAAGGTTAACAATTATTCGACAGACATTTCCAGTCCCCCAAAACATAAGTCAGCGCTGTTTCCGTGGCAACCACAGGATATCTTCGTCACTGTGTGATCCGAAGGATCCTTTCTCCCAAAGCATGGAGGTACTTCATATACCAGCCTATTCCACCTGGGAACTGTCTTTCTAGATAAGTTCAAAGTTGTTCTGCAGGGATTTAGGGTAATTTAACGTTTATTTTTCATGTCCTCTCTGATGTGTAGTTTAATGGCTTGTGGCATGACAGGAAATTACTTGAGCAAGAAGTGCAAGTGATGGACAAGAACGACTTGCCCGCTCCACAGCAATCAAGAAAAAATGCCACCTGACGTGCAGGCAGTGGGGTAGTTGTTTTGTTGCCCTGCTAAATTTTGGGGTTTGCCATGTCACTGAGAAGAATTTCCTCCTCGTAGCCAATGTCTCCTGAGTTGCCATGTTTCTCTAAGCCTCAAATGTGTTGTCAATAGGAAAGCCTTCCTGGGGAGCACACGAGTCATCTGTTTCAAGTGTCTTAGTGTATGCACCTAAATCTATGCCTGAGTTCCAAAGAAGCCTTATTTTCTGGGTTGTTAATTACAAATCGCAATTAAACTAAAAGAGCCTTCCTACCACATGAAATCAGCCACGGGACTATGGTCACTGTCCTCCTGGCTTCACATAGTTTTTCCACATGGTTTTGGCATTGTTTTCTCATGTATCTAGTTAAGCTTTATCATGACTAAGCTATGGCAAATCAGGCTTAAGATGTGAAATGAGCTTAAGATGTCGATTTTACTATTGGATTTTTTTGCCTGGTTATTGATGAAGTTGTAGAAAGATGCTTGCATTGGCAGCAGTGCCAGAGAAGCATATCTGACTTAGCAGCAGAGAGCAGATGTCTTACGATGCTAAAAGAAAGTAGTGAGGGAAAAGAATGGGAAAAAAATAAGGAGGTGTTGAAGGGTGTCCTTGCTTAAAATGAAAAGATTTAAAGGGGAAAGGAGAAGTGTGACTGGTCTTGCCCTATTTTAGATTAGATGTAAGAGCCTTTGCCTCACTAATTGTTCACAAAGCAGCCAGTAAGCAGCTACTGATGACGTGAAAAACTTTGGCCATAGCACACTGCACGGTGATCCTATTACAGTTCTTAGAATAAACAGAGCTGTGTAAGGTCAAGATGCACAGGATATCTCTAGAGGCTATTTAGGAACTGTAAAAACTCTTCAGGTTGCACCATTCTGTCATGGCAACATAGTCCTGGGGGGAACTTTGGTAGTCTATGGATAACATGTAAAAACTGAGTGTGTGATTTCATTCAGCCGATAGCGATTTGAAAGAATAGTTTACGTGAACAAAGTTACGAACTACAGCAAGGCAGAAAACAAGAATCATGTATCAATGGGAGGCTTCATGTTTTGATTTTTTTGTTCTTCAATTTCTCTTTCATTTCGTTTTCAGTTCAACAGTGAACTGACTCTAGGAAAGTAAAGTTGTTGAAATCGAAGTGGATTCTGTACAAATTGGCAAATTCCATTTACTGTGATAGACTGGACCCTATACCTTAACCTGTGCTTCTTGATCAGCCTATAGCTTGGAGAGCTGTAATATTCTTATTGAAAACTATCACTACTTTTTGGTTCAAAGGAATGCTGGAAGCTTGGCTGGTTTAACTGTTCTGCACAGTTGAGTTGCTTTTCTCATGCTTTCTCTGAGATGGCTGCACTTCATTAGTAGCTGGATGAGACTAAAAAACGAACGGGAGAAGAACTCTGACACAGTTTGCCCTGTGTCTTTGTACGATGCACAGACCTTTGAGTAGCTGTGGGGTTTGTTTGCTGTTTCTTTGTTCTCACCAACAATATTAGAAATTAACTTCTATTCCAGAGGGGAGTTGGAACAGTTTATAAATTAAAATTTATAATGCTTTTTTTTTCATGCCATTGAAGTGTGACTAATCAGAAATATTCTCTGAAAACTGTAAGGGTGGATTTCTTGATTTTTTTTTTTT
>NW_010449876.1:0-7025 GCF_000710305.1 Buceros rhinoceros silvestris | reverse complement strand
ATCTTCATCCGCGAAGCCAAGCCATCATGATTCCCCCAGACCACATGCGTCACTGTAGGATATTGCCTGCTTTTCATAGAATATGAATGCTTTTCAGAGAATATTTGTACTGAAGAATCAGTCCTTACCCCACCATCTTCCCACACAAGGAGCTAAGCAGCGCTGCCTTCTTTTAAAGGAAAGAAAATTCTCTAGGATTCTCTACTATAAATTTGCTCCAAGGTATTAATTCATTTCCCCTGGAATCTATGGAAAAATAAAGCTAATGTCAAATATCTGAACATTTCTGCAAAAAATGTTTAATAAGTTTTTTCTAACAACAGCTAATATTATTCATGGAAATGTATCCAGATGAATCAGGATGTCACTTTAATGTAGGATCAGTCATCTGGTATGGGAAAATGTGTATTAAAAAATAGCTTTTACAAGAAAATGCACAATGCTTTTGTTCTAATCCTCCAAAGAGATATTCAGGTACTGAACTTTATTCACTTTGAGCAGTGTCAGGCTGTTACATCACGGATTTTTTCAGGTGATCTGGCAGCTGACACAGTGTCTTGTCTCTGGTTGCTTGTCTGTGTCCCCATGCTGCTCCATCTGTTGTCCTTGTTGGGAAACCAAATTGCTTTTACGTTGTTGTTGCTGGGCTATTTTTTTTTTTTAGCCATATCAGTTTCACAGCCTGATGTACTTTATAACTACCCAAACAATCATGCCATAGTGAGGAAGAGGGTACTGCAGAGATGGGACGGAGCAGTTAGGATCGGGAAGATCAGGGACTGCTTAGGTAGTGCTGCAGCACAATCCTGAAAGACCTCCTGTGGAACTACTTGCCACATGTTAAATGTAAGACTGGGCTGTGTGTTACATGTTTTACTTGCATAGATACTTCAAAAGAATGTTAAAATTGCAGAAGAAAGCACTTCTTTACCTGTGATAACCTTAATTCTGCCTCCCTTCTTGTTACAGTAGTATTAGAGTTATAGTACGGTGCTATAATATTAGTACTACACATCTGTACCATATATGAAAATGCTATACACAATATAGTAGTACTGCACGTTCATAGAAGGCAAAAAGAAGTTTGAATCAGCATTGCTTCATCTAGGCCATGCAGGCTGCTGAACACCTAACAAGCACAGCTGAGTCCCAGCCATTATCTTTTTCTGGAGGCACCTTCTCCACCGAGGAAACGAGCACTGACATGATGCAAAACAGGGCACAAGAAAATGAAGCCCAAAAGCAAGCTGCTGCCTTCAAAATGAGTTATCTGCTTTGCAGTGCAGGTCCAAAGAGTCTGAACAAGACTATGGCAACAGTATGCTCCTCACCATCCTCTCTCCCCGAGGTGGGCAGAAAACAGCACTTGCATAATAAATCCAACCTGCACACATATAGACCAACTATCCTAGGTGCCTTGGGCAGGCCCGGATATAAGACAAGAAAGAGGCCATACATATGGCTCACCTTTGCAAAGGCAGAATTGTGTAGAAGAAAAGATCACCACTACCCTAAATACAAAAGCAAGCCTGAGGGCACATGAGACAGTTCTTTATATTAACCTAGATGTGGCTGTTACAATTTTAAAATTGCTGCCAGTATAGCATTATCCTTGTATTCAGCTGAGAGATGAGTTGCTCCCTCTCCACAAAGAGCTTCGTATCAGCCCTTTTGTCCTTACAAGAAGAAGCTCTAGCAGCACCCTCTCCTTTTCATTTGGGGACAGTCTTGCTCTTTAGAGAGAAGGACATCATTACAGGATATGCCATGTGATATAATCTTGCATTAATTCCTCACTCTCCCTCACCCCCCAAAAAACCCCCAAAACTATCCAACACCTCAAACTTGGCCAATGTCTTCTTTCAGCTCCTTCAGAACCCTTATACTGTTTTTCAGGTTATACTAAGGTGGTTACTCCCGGGGGTGGAATGACACGCCCTAACAAATAGTCTCGCTTTTACAAGGCTGGGGCTTCGTGGTAGTAAGTTGTCAGGAGGGAAGTCACACAGCTGCAGAAATTTACATCTGCTTTCATTGGCTGCTGAGGATTCTTCTGCAAGTGGACTTGTAACACAGCTCGAAGAAAGAGTCTTGATCATCTGGAGAAAGAACAAAAAGGTGGATTGTTAAAAAGTAGGGCCCAGATGGTCAATGTTTATGGTTTGTTACAATATATTTGTAGGATATGATGGATTTTTAGTATGTATAATTTTCTACTGCTATTATTTTGTTATGTAGTCTGGAATTTGCTATGAAGATAAGGATTAATATTTACCACATTAGGTGTTAGTAGCCCATGAGGTAGAGGTTATTAGATCACCTGTTTCATTGCTCACTGACTTCACTGTAATCTTAGCTTGTGGAAACTGTGTACACTCTATACAGATAGCAGAAACTAAGCAAATAAATTTTGTGATAATTAAGCGGATACTCAGAGTGAAGATGTACTGCTGGTAGATCCAGCAAGCCTAAGATTAGGCATGAATATGAATGTTTTAGAGATTATATTAAAGACAGGGCTTTAAAAAAAGTCTTAAGGAACTAATACAATAGCGAATTGCACTCAATACAAAAGGAATGAAAAATATATGTCAAGATGGTATGTTTTTTCCTTCTGTTGATATGAAAAATTTGCAAAGAAAATGCAAGAAAGAATTAGACATTTGCAAAAGAAATGCCAACTGAAAAACTTGCATTTGCTGCTCTTCCAATATTCCAGCACAAGATCAAACAGCATGCTTGGAATTGTGATCTTCTCTGACTTTAAACAGTTCCCCAGGAAATCGTTACTACTCCCAAAGACCGCCTTGTGAGAAGCTCATTAAATATAAGATTTCAGACTTGGTACAGAAAGTAGATAGTGTCTGTATGGATGATAAAGTTTGCTGTCATGGAAATACTGCTGTTGCCATGCTGGCTTCCTACCGCGTACTTCCCAGAGCAATTCAAAGTCTCGATTTATATATATTTGAAGTGTTGCAAAGTTTAGCTTCTGTAATTACAGAGAAGCTGCCTCTTTTCTTCACTGCAGAAATTGAGATCAGTTCATGTATTCATCTTCATATTTTTAAATTTGAAAAATGTGGAAGTCTGACTTTTTAAACATACTCTGATTGTGGGTTCTTGTCTCAAGTATTCTTTCTCTAATGATATGACAGAACATGAGGATGATATCCATTTATTCACACGGGCTTGGTGGGGGAGGAGGGAATGAGAGCTTGTCCATGATGAGCATTTGCATTTAAGGGTCCCGTGTATTTTTTGAGGGATATTACCCATTTTATATATATTATGTTAAAACAGTGATTGCAATGGTAATTATCAGAAATATTTTGTTTTAATACTTTTAAATTAGTTTGCAAGAAATTATTTCCTATCATGTTTTGTAGATTTAGAAAAAATAGGAGTTAGACTTGTTTTTAACTGGCAGTGCAAGTGTGGCCATAGCATTGGGAGCACAGAGACTGTAGCATAGGGTCTACTGCAAGCCAGCCAGACACAAAAGAAATATGCACTACAGAGGTTTTAGGGCTCTGGACACAAGCTTTAGCAGATTTAACCTCTCCTAGCTGTCTCCTTTTCCAGCTCTGCTCATGGATTCCATTGTTTGGCAGCAGTTTGTGGTTTCATTTTGCCATGCCCTGTTTTAGCTTAAGCCAGTGTAAAAGGTTTTCAACTAAGATGCTAGGCTGGATAGATCTCATTTTTCTGCCCTTTGTAGACTTGCTAATCTCTAGCAAAGGGGTGAAGCTATTAGCCACAGGCAAGAACATCCTAATCTGTGACACCAGACTTCCCTGTTGGAAAACTCACTTGATCCAGGGTAGGTCTTTGAATTATGGCTTGTCTGAGATCCATGTTTATTCTTTTGGGGAGAAAGCAATGCACGATCAGGGAAAAAAAAGAAAAAAAAAGAAAATTAGTGATGATGCTATTCTCCTAAGCCATTGTTTCAATTTTAAATGTTAATGATCCTTTCAACCCAAAACAAGGAAATACTCAATAGAAATTGGCTAAGAGGATTTTGATACCAGTGAGCTCACTTTTTAAAACTAGGGTAAGAAAAGGAGGGTAGAAGAGTAGACAGTCAAATGGCAACTCATATAAATGTCTCCTGTTTCAGTAATCTAATATTTTCATTTTTATAGATGGCTATAAAGGACTTGGGGGGATATAAAAACCTCTTGTTTAACAAATGCCTTTGAAAAAGCAGAAAATATGCTTAAATATGCCCTATTTTACACATTCTTTTCATCCTTTAGGCTTCTGACAAAATGCTTATCACTGTCATTATGTCAGTTTGTGCTTACCAATCTTTTTTCTCATCTCCTCTTAGATTTAGGCTGTGATCCTGCGATCACTTACCTACATGCTTAGTTTTGCTACTCTTAGTAATTCCTTTGAAGTTAAAAGAATTATTTGCATTAGTAAAAGAAGGCATGCGTGTGCTTGCAGGATGAAGGCCTTACATTGTAAACTCTTTGGTATGGGACAGATAATTTATTATGCAGTCGCATAGCTCACTGTGTGGTTGGGTGGAGAGCGAGTTCTGGAGTTTGCAAAGTACTGCGAACAGAGTGAGCTAGTGGGTGGGTATCAGTCTGGAGCACAGTGCTCAAGTAGCTGCTCACCCCAGTTAACACATAATCTTCTTCCCTTCTATTCTGCATTGGCTGCTGAAGTAGAGCCTAATGTCTCATACCTGCTGAGACACCTGCTCCTTTTTTCCTGTTCCCTAAAGCAGAAACTCCCCTGGTGTTGGCCATGTGGTAACTTGGAGCAAGACCATAAGCGGCTTTAGGAGGAGCAATCAAGACCTGGAATGCATAGCTGCAGAGTTCTCCAGGCTCCTATGGTTGGACAGTCGCTGCCTTCTGAGAACCACACGGCAGCAGCTGCTCATTCCAACTTCTGCGTGTAATGCCTTTGACTTCTGCCCATTTTTTCCATTTTCCCGGGAGACCTAGCCACTCTTCCCCCCCGCAGCCTTCTCTGAGAAGCTAAATGTGTGCTATTCCAACGCTTTATTTCAATAATCATTTGATTTTGTTCAAGACAGACATCATTGAAAATCCACTTGGGGAGATGTGTAGCAAGTCTTCCCTACCACAGCACCACCAAAAAAATAAGCTTATGTTTGGGGTAGGGAGAGATACCCCATAACGCTTAACCTTTGGCAAGCTCTGACATAGATATTCCAGTGTTTTTTGTAATGTAACGTGAAAAATTACTTCCAGCTTCACAGGAAAAGCTCAAATTCCAGTTTTCCAGGAATATTTATTTTGAACGATAACTCTAAGCAGGAAAATGTTATTTTAATTATACCAGTGTCTAGAACCCCGGTCGAGCTGTGGGTGCCATTCTGTCATATTATCTCCAATTAGGGACAGGAATGCTCTTCCATTAAAGAACATACTCTAACGACTGTTGTCTACATGAAATATTTTAGTAGTTATGCTGATGTAACCCCAGAAAATCTTCAGAACATGAAGCTATGGACTAACAGTCTGTTCCTGAGCTGGCTGTACTCGTGGAACAGGTCACTGCTGCTAGATGATCTTTCCTGATCACTTTCATATTTATTAGCTGAGCCATTTACGTGAATTCTCCCTTGCACTCAGTCAGGTAGAGTTAAAAAAAAATTGTTATTTAAAACATCTGAACTAACCCAATTCCTTTGTCCAAAATGCCTGGGGAGCGAGTGCTCATTCAAGCAGCTGAGCGAAGGTTGTGGTACTATCATCTGGCAGAAGAGCTGTGAGGAGTGATGGGGGAGCAAGCCCTGCAAAGTGCATGTTTTCCAACAAATGCACCTAGTTGAAGAGAGATACCAATATGATGGTAGTGCTGCTAATTTCTATCTTAAAATTACTTGTCTATGGCATGAATTTAAATCACTACAGTGGTGCTGAAGGAGCACGAAATAGACTGGACTGGACTTTCGGAGAGGGGAGGAATAGAGAACAGAATGTCCAGTACAGCTGTCAGAAGCGTCAAGAACAGTGAGCGCCTCTCGCACTTCCAGAAGCATTTAGAGTCTGGCTTCTATGAGTTGTGCTGAAGTATCAAGTGACTGCACTGGCAGGTGAGGCAGCTGCTGGGACTCAGTGCTGGGAGGGGGCAGAAACGGCTGAGGGAAGTTATGTGAGAGCAGAGGTTGCTCACTGAGCACTCAGTGTGTTTCTGATCTGAAGGCATAGTTGTTAGAGGCATCCCATTGCCTGCCTGACTTCATCTTTTCTTGCCCAGGCTCATCTCCGCCCTGTTAGAGAGCGAATGCAACTTGTGTGGATGGTTAACTTGGTTCTTGAAAGGAGCTGGGGGTGGTAGGAGATGGAGCACGGCTTAGGGGCAGAAGAAACAACTCTAAGGATCAACTCATCCAGATCAGGCTTAAACTCACAGACTTCTGCTGGCAGTTAGCTGGTTGAAAGCATGAAAAATAACTAATTACAGCTGTAACTGTTCAAGCAAAACCCAGTGAGTGACTGGCACTTGCAGTGACGTGTCTTGTTTCAGTTCAGAAATCGTTCCTAAATGCCTGTAGCCATGCATGCATGCTCGCTCACACCCAAGACTTTGATGAGGTAGAACTACACTGGCCTGCTGGGGCTCGTGTCGTGAACCAGCCCTCCCCCGGACTGGTGATCCTATGGAAGACACAGTGCACATGCTCTGCCGGAGAAACCGGCAAGAACTAGGAATTCTGTTTCTGGGTCTCTGAAAGACAATTTAAATTTTATTCACTGCCATCAGTATTTATTGTTGACGCTGGAATAGTTAAGGGCGGTATGTGCTTTTGCAGCATGTAGCCTTAATGCCCCTGTTTTTCTAGTACTCTGCTCCACGCGTCTGGTGGAAGGCTGCCCTTCCCGCACGCCGCGCTAACGCCCTCAGGGAAGCCCGTGACGGCCCCAGCCAGAGGTTTATCCTTGTCTGAACTCACTCCCGCCGCACCGCACGCGTGCCCAGCAGAACGGAAAGGGCCGTGGAGAAGGGTTTGTCTCACAGGGCACCCGCGGTAA